>NW_007251292.1:46450-177889 GCF_000164805.1 Carlito syrichta
CTGCGGGATTTACTCATGCTCCCAGCCGGCTCCCTCTTCCCGGGCATGACTCCCGGAGACCAGCCTGCATCCTGTTATCTGCTGCGGTCACCACGTGCTGTCCTCTTGTCAAACACCATGCTGAACTTTCCTTCCTGCATCTCCCAAATCTGTCAGTTTCCCCAGGAGCTGTGGCGCCATTGTCTTTCAGATGACTTACACATGATGGGCAACTGTCTTCATGACACCTACTGCCCACCTGCTCCACAGACTCCTCAAGGCAGAGGCCTTGCCTGCAACCTGGTCTAACGTTCTCTGTAGAAGGTCACTCTGGTGGATTCCAAGGTCCATAGAAAGTGGGATGGGGAAAAGCAGGAGGGCATTAAGTCTCAGCCAAGAGCTTTGAGATCCTCCATAAAAACTAGCATTTCACTCTTTCATTCACTCAATAAACCTTTAGTCAGGACCTATTATATCCTGGTTACTGGTATAAATGCCAGCACATAGAGATTCACAGCACAGACCAAGAACATACCTTCCAGGAGACATCTGATTTATTTTTTGGGGTTTTTTGTTTGTTGTATATTTTGGGGTTTTTTTGGTTTTTGTTTTCGAGTTGGAGTCTCACTCATCGCCCAGGTTGGAGTGCAGTAGTACACTCACAGCCACGGCAGCCTTTACCTGCTGGGCTTAGGTGATCCTTCAGTCTCAGTCTTCCAAGTAGCTGGAACTACAGATGCACACCACCACACCCAGCTAATGTTTGTGATTTATTGTAAAGACGAGATCCCACCAAGTTGCCCAGGCTGGTCTTGAACCCCCAGGCTCAGGCAATCCTCTCACTTCAGCCTCCCAAAGTACTGGGATTACAGGTCGAGCCACCATACCTGTCCTTTATAAAATAATTGATTAATGCTATATGTTTCTGGGGTAACACATTATAATAGGAAATAATGCTTTATTTTTAATCTGATTATGTGGAATTTCAATGCAATCATTCTAAATTGTACACATAGACATACACACAGAGAAAGAGAGAGAGAGAGAGACATCTACAACCTCCTCATCACCATTCAGTTCCTTCCTTTCTTCCTTCCTTCCTCCTCCTCTCCTTTCCTCCTTTCTTAGTTCCCACTCTATCTTTGTCTCTTCTTCCTTCCTCTCTCTCTCTCTTATTTTCATAGGTGCTGTTATGACTGTGAACCAAAAGTATAAAGTTTTGGATCAATGGATAGAAATGATAATCCTCTTGACAATGTCTTTGGAGATATCAGCAATCCTGTCTTATTTTAATTTGTACTATCCAGATATACTGTTAACTTATTAAGTTGTTTATTTTTAAACTACAAAAATCTCATGTTCTATAAACTTTCAAATTGAAAAATATCTCTACTGAAAGCTGTTAAAATATTTTATAACTCTGATCAATTATTTTCTTAATTGGGCTACTCTCAAAATACTATTCTACAAGTAGTCATATGACTCAGTTGTAGTAGGTAAGATCAATAATAGAATAAGTATTTAATTAAATATTTGGCAAAATATTCATTGATATATATTAGATAAATGTTGGTCTATGTTAGAGGAGATATGACTAAAAAATTATGAGAAGATAAATCAATAGGTTTCCTCACATTCTGAGCATTTATTAAATATTTAAATATTTATCAGAAGTAGCATTACAAAGACAAAAAATATTTTTATCAGTAAATTGGAAATACTTGGGGAAGATTCTCTATGAAAGATGGTAATAAGAATGGAATTAATATCAATACTAAGAAACTTATAATATGGAGGGAAGTTTTAGATAGCCAAGGGAAATAAGTTTATATCTTGTATATACATTTCTTAAGCCAGAAAACAAGGATTATACCCTACCAGGGTCAAGCCAAAATTCTAAAAAAATTCTGCTTGTTAAATGTAGAAAACTTTTGGCATACATATTCAGTTTAGATGTCATTAAATCTCCCTCTGAGGAATCGTGTTTTGCTCAGTCATTTCCCCGAAGACAATTTCATTCAATTCACAGTTGCCTTGTTTAGTATGGCCCAAGCATGTCAGTCAAATAGGACCAAAATATGGTGGAGTTTCTGCTCTAAAGAATCTTAACATTTGTTTCAAACAAAATAAATTGATTCCTTCAAATGACCTTGTAAGATAAGCTTTGTGCTGAGGCTCTGAACATGTGTTAATTCTTGCCCCATCCACAAGTATGGGAGTTTTGTGTTGTTTGCAGATGTATCCACAGTGCCTTGACAAGTGCCAGGCAAAAAGTGAGCACTCAGTCATTATTTGTTATATGAAAGAATAAATAAACATGGATTTTACAAGGCAAGAACTTTAACCTAATTTTATAAGTGAAGATAATTGAATTTCTGAGAGGTTTTAATAATTTGCCCAACTTCTTACAACTAGTAAGTGGCACAAATAGAACTCATCACATGTAAAATTCATCAGGAAAACCCCAGTTATTGAAACACTCTCCTTTTGAGTCTCTCTAAGTCCCCCTTCCATTAGTAATATTGTCTATTATCAAATACAAAACCAAGAGTGATAATTTTAAAATACAGGTCATGGCAAGGCTGAGCATGGTGGTTCATGCCTGTACTTTCAGCAATTTGGAAAGCCAAGGAAAGAGGATCATTTGAAACCAGGAGTTTGAGACCAGCCTGGATGACAAAGTGAAACCCTCATCTCCACAAAAAGTACAAAATTTAGCTGGGTGTGGTAATGCGCACCTATATTACCAGCTACTCAGGAGGCTGAGGTGGGAGGATCATTTAAGCCCAATAGTTCAAGGGTGCAGTGAGTCATGATTATGCCACCACTACACTTTAGCCTGGGTAACAGGGGGAAACCTTGTCTCAGGGAAAAAAAAAATATATATATATATATATGTATATATATTTCCTATGCTCCAAACCTACATCCCAGTTGGAATGTTCCCTATTTCACTCAGAATAAGCAGTGCCTACAATGCCTCCATAATCTGGTATCCTGCCTCAAACGCCTCTCCCCTCAACCCCTTACTTAGTGTGGCTCAACATTTCACCAAAATCTAGCATTTATTCAAATACTATGTAATCATTAAAGTCTACCTGACCATGCTATTTAAAATTGCAATATGCTACCCAAATTTCTCACCTTATTATTTTTCCATAGCCCTGATCCACTTCTGAAATTTTATATATAACTGATGAAAGACAAAACAGTTTCAACCCCACTAAATCATATTTTGCCTTTTGACCAAAAAAATTCCATAAATTCCAATATATCTACTACTTATTATTTACTATCTATTTCCCTGTTTTGAATGTCAATTCTAAAAGGGCAGAAGCAGTTTTTTCTCTCGTTTAAGGATGTATCCCAACTTTCTTGAAAAGTATCTGTTACACACTACGGATCCAACAGTATTTGTTAAGGAAATAAATATATGTTGCCCCCACAGTCCTCACCTGTGATCTAATGTTCACCACAAGTTACATGGTGTTTATTTACAATCATGACACACATAAGCAAAGTAGTGAAGTGACAAGATCCAAGAAAGAAGTGCATGCTTGTTCTAATATTTCTAAGTAGAGAAGACTCTTTATTTTGTTTACTTCTTTGAGAAATATTCATACTGTTTTCCATAGAGACTGTACTGATTTACATTGCCATGAACAGTGTATATGAGTTCCCTTTTCCGTTAAGAGTTAGCTTTTAAAGGGTAGGTATAGGCACTGAGATTTAAAAGTAAAAAAAAAAAAAATTATTTTCTTTTTGCCTTTATATTCTACCTGCTAAGCTCTTTTGGACAATAACTCCTCTCTAGGCGTGTAGCTCTGAATGATTGTTATTATATATATACGCTGTAGGAAAGCAAGATAAGTAAAAGAGTGGTAATAGGGCTATGGATACAGACTTCCAGAGTTTAAATAAGTAAAATAATGGTCAATTCTATGATTATTTTATTAGCATGAAAGAAAACAGAACCTATCACTTAACACACATTGAGAGGAATGCTTTGGAAATTTAAGGAGGCAGAAGAGAACCAAGCCTAGACTATCGGATGAACGTGTCCCACCAGTGTTTCCAAACTGTCTAGTGGTAAATTCTACCATAATATTGATCATATCGTATCTTAGTTAACTGCTTGCTTACTTATGACTCTCTTTAAGCTCCAAGCAACTTGGAGGCAGAGTCTAAGTATTCAATGTGATAACCTGGGCACACGCCCCAAAGTCAGATACATAGTAAGTGCCCACTGAATAAGTGAATGAATGGAACTGGTGTTGGAACTCACTGTGCTGTTTTCAGATAAAATAACAGTGAATCTAAGAAATAAACCATTAAAAACTGTAACTATGGACCTTAATTTAAAGATGGTGGCAAATCTAATATAAAACTAATTTTAAGAATAGTAACTTTCAAGACTAGTATTAATCCACCATAAATCAAAACAGAAGGAAATAAAAAAATTCCTTTCACAATGACAACACAACCTACGAAATCAGTAAGAGGCAATATAATAGGGAGGGTATACATCTTATGTGAATTAAACTAAAAAATGTATTGAAGAACCTAAGAATAGAAAAAGTAAAAACAAAATAAACAATTTGGCTATGAAACAATATTGTTAATATATTATTTCCAAATTGTTGATACATTTAACACAGCTTTAATCAGAATCTCACTTGTTGTATATAACTGGTTGAAATCATTATAATTAAAAGTAACAGTAAATAAGTTTATAAGAAATTATTTAAAAAGAGATTGCTAGGTCGACTTTTTCCTGCTAGAATAAAAGGAAAACAAAATAAAGTTACTGTAATCAAAATCTTATTTAGCAATACATAAAGAAATTAGTCAAACCAAAATCAAGATTTAAAAATCAAATTCCCAGTGTACAGAAGTTTTGTGTATGATAAAAATGACTACTCAGTTTTGAAATTTATAAAAAGGAAATATTCAGTAAATTGAGTTGAAATTCTTATTAGCCCATTTAGAAGAAAATACAATCATATTTCTTATACAGCAAATTTCATATATGTTAAATAACAAATGATAACGAATAAAGAATAATAAGATTAAAGAGGATGTTGAAAAAGTTCTTTGACCTTTAGGGTAAGAATGCCTTTTTTAGGTAACATGTAACCATACCAATAAATTTTTTTTTAAAAGGCCAGGCTCAGTGGTTCAAGCCTGTAATCCCAGCACTTTGGGAGACCAAGGCAAGAGGATGCCTGAGCCCAGGGTTTCAAGACCAGCATGGGCAACTTGACAAGACATCATCTCTACAATAAATTTTTTTAAAAATTAGCCAGGTGTGGTGGCATGCACCTGTAATTCCAACTACTTGGAAGGCTGAGGTAGAAGGATCTCCTGAGCCCAGCAAGTGGAGGCTGTGGTGGCTGTGAGTGTACCACTGCACTCCATCCAGACTAGGCAACAAAGTGAGATTCCAGCTTTAAAAAAAAAGAGTAAAAAAAAGAAATTTTATATTAACATAGTTGGAGTAAGACAGTTTTGACAAGACTAGAGACAAAAAATTAATAGATAAAGACGTGTATAACATAACTGATACACAAGAATTCAGAGAGGAAAAGGCCAATAAGTATATTAAAACATGCTAAAATATTTGCTGGTAACAAAGGAAAATAAGTTTAAAATATGATAACAATTTTTAGTCATCACATTGACAAAATATTAAAATATCGATCATATCTAGTACTGGAGATGATATGGATAACTGGTATTTTTATAACCATTAGTAGAAAATAAAATTTGCTTTATGATAAGTAATTTCACAATATTGATTAAAATTGGAGACATGTACCTATGTACATATGTACACAAAAATAATGTTCATAACAGAAAAAAATGAAAGATATAATCTATTATGAAATCATTGAATAAATTATAATTATTCTAGAACATACAATAGCACACCATTGTTAAACAGGAAATAGAATAAGTATATTGATCTAGCAAGATACCTCTGGTGTTAGTTATGTAAAAAACAAGTGTTTGTTTTATTTGTATTAAAGACACAGTTATATATATATATCTACCTTAACTTATGGGAAAATCTGGAAGTGTTCAAATTGCCAAGGAGTTTTTTTTTAAATCAATAAAACAGATTTTGTGTTTATCCTCCCAAGTCAATGACTAATGCTACCAAATGGTCATCTCCTTTTGCCTCATTGCCACCCGACTCACCAACCCCAGCACAAAAGGATGTTATTCCAGATCCTTCTAAGGAAAGGGGGGGGGAAGGACTATCAAAGCAAAAGATGGGTGTCTCTCTCTTTGTCTCTCCACCATTGTTCTTTGGTTCTCCCTAGCTTTAGTAAGCCTATCAACATCTATCTGGCATTTATCTTTTTTCTTATTAAAATTGTATATCTTAATAAGGAATATATTTTTGTTGTAAAAACATAGATAAGCAAATAACATGTGAAGTTAAATACCTAAGTCTAGATATCTTATTGACTTGCTGACCTTTAATCCATAAAATCACAAACTTCCCTGCATCCTCTTTAGATGTCATCATTATTATTAATTTTATGTATATTCCAGTAGCTCCCCCCCCCTTTTTTTTGCCAAGTAGTTTTTGGATACTAGAATGGAATAAGGGACTTTAATATTTATACCATGCAAATCAAAACGTTATGGTATTATGAAAAACAAGTTTTTTCCCCATGTTTCAACAACAGCAACAACTTAAAAATAATATTTAAAAGATAAATAAAGAAAAACAACGTTTAAACTATTTGTAGTAAAAAAACTTAAAATGCAAAATAACTTATGTCTACAGAATAGAGCATGAATTGGATTATATATCAATGATTTCACAATTTAAAATGTGGAAAATTAGCCGGGCTCGGTGGCTCAGCCTGTAATTCTGTGCCTTTAGGAGGCTGAGGTGAGTGGATTGCCTGAGCCTGCGGGTTCGAGACCCGCCTGGGCAGTGAGACTTCATCTCTACAATAAATCAAAAAATCAGCCGGGCGTGGTAGCGCATGCCTGTAGTTCCGGCTACGTGGAAGGCTGAGGTGGAAGGATCGCTGGAACCCAGTAGGTCGAGGCTGCGGTGGCCGGGAGCGGCCACTGCACTCCAGTCTGGGCGACAGAGTGAGACTCCAACTCAAAACAAACAAACAAACAAACAAACAAAATGTGGAAAATTAATTTAGGAGAAAAGCATAAAATGTATCTCTATCTATAGTTTATTTTATAAAGTCTCCTTAGTAAGAGTGAAGATATAGCACCTTTCAAAATTGCATCCAATTAGGAAACCAATGACAATAAACATTGGTTTTGGCACAGAGAATACCACTGTTAGTTTTAAAAAGGAGTCTAGACAATCCCTAAACCTATCAGAGCATAGTTTATCTGACTAGATTAGATATAAAAATGTAAAACTTGATTCATTAATGAAAAGGGACAATAAAATCAAAATAAGTGTTTAAACATTAATTAGTACAATGGTATATTTTTAGAAAAAGGATAAAAACAGAAAATTATGAAACAATTTTTCAAATATCATTGGTTGTAGATTTGAAATTTGTATAGTGTATTAATTGATCCTTAATATAGCAACAGATACTACTAATAAAACAATATAGTTTAACAACCTTTGGATTTTTTATTTTGTCTTGTTTATTTACTATGTTTGTCAGGCCAACTTTGTTCTTTAAAACAGAGTTTAGAAAACTAGGAACCACATAGTTAATGAATAGTTTGCCAAGGGTTGATAAATGCCCAGAGATTGTAAATGTCCTTTTGGCATGATTTCCATGTGAGTATTTTTTGGAGGAAGAGAAAGAAAACGTAATTTTCATTATAGTTTATTTAAAAATGGCCACTGAGTAGAGAGTATATTAAAATTAACACCAAGTTCTCCTTCGTCAGTTTACATCTACAAAGCCTGATAGAACGTAAATTAGATTAGAAGCAAAACAACTCTTTATGACAGTCACATTCTCTAAGGCTTTGATACTTAAATGCATCAGATAAATTCTTCAAGGCTGCTAAAAATTTGACCAAAAGTGAAGGCGTCCTATTCAGGCTTATTAAATTATAATGCATATAAAAAGACCTGAAAAGTGGAAGAAAGAAATGAGAATTAGTACCTCTGAATGCAGAAACATATACCTTTTTTTCTTAAGTCTTGGGATCTTAAAATGAGCATAATATTTTTATTGACATAAGTATCATTTTAGACCATATAATTCAAAAGGAAGAGAATAAAGGTGAGTGAATGGAACCAACAAACACCCCAGTCTATTCCTATTATGACAATTTGAAGTTTTAAAAAATGAATTGTTACTTCTGTTATTCAGTGTCAAGGAAGTCCCAGAAACAAATATACACGCATAAGCCACCTACAGAGTAACAAATTAGCTTATAGAATACAGATGTCTAAGTTAACACTTAAATTCAATCTAGACAACATGGTTACTCTGGGGACGTCAACATGACTGTTTTGTAGGAAAGATAATCTTTACTTAAGACACTACTACGTGTGTTGGAAAATTATTCTGATAATTATATGCATTTAGGATGACCAAGAGGTGAACAATAGTTGTCTCTATGCTGAGTATATTGTGCATATTATACAACCATTAGTAATTGTCCTAGAAATATACTTAAAGATTAAGTTAGTGGCTAGAATCCTTGATTCTAGCAGCCTAAATTCTATCTGAACAACCAAATCACATCCTGATCTAACCAATATTTAAATATTTGCTTAAGTTTACAATATTATAACCATAGACTTTCTGATCTGCCCTTTCCAGCTATAGGTTGGAGAGAAAGGTCTACATTGTTTACTTCTGCATTTCTATTTCATAGCACAGTCTCTATTACTTCTTAGTCACTTCATAGTTGTGTAAAAATAAAGAGAAACATTAACTCTCAGAAGACATTGTTCCCGGGAGGAAAGGGTTCCTACAGTTCAGAATTTTACTATTAAACTAAATCATATCACCTTTAATAGGATTTTGCTCTTTAATGTCACATGTTAGATAACCAGAGTAAAGGACTGCCTAAAAGATATAAAAATATAGTTTTCAAAAAGCCTGCCAAACTGCTGTGAGACCATGTATCTGCCACAGAATAGTGATGTTCTCTCTCCTCTCCCTTCTTCTCCCTACCCTCACTACTCTCTCTGTCCTCTCTCTCTCTCCAGTCATTAACACCAACCTAAACTTCTGCCCATAACAGCTGAGAACATACAATTTTTCCTAGGATTCCAACTGATGGCAGCCTCCTTAGTGTCCCCACTGTCATCTAGAATTCTGAGTAGCAAATACAGCACTTTGTTGTTTTTACTTCTTATTTTAATAAGCCATCTCAACACAAACTACTAGAGTCTAAGTTCACTGGAAACAGGGACTCTGATTTTTCTATCATGTGCATTTGGCATATATAGCATTATATATATGCATGTCCTATTTATGCTACACAAACTCTACTAGGACAAAGACTCTGTCTTGCTTACCACTGTATCCAGTTCCCAGAACTCTGCTTCAGTGAACACTGAGTTAATATTTGAGTGAAAGATAACGTGCAATAAATGTTTACTGAATGAATTAATAACTAAAGTTATTTCCTGAAACATGGGACTTCAGTTGGCTCAATTATTTTAGTACCCATGAACTTGGATCCTGAGATGTGTGAAAATAGAAAGGAAACCTATAAATTTCAACTGTCTCCCACAGAACACTCTAACAAGCTTCTGCTTGAATACCTCTAGTGATAAGGCATCCATTATCTTGTTAGAGGACTTTCATACTGTAAGAAAATATGGTCCATCTAACTTTTACTACTTGATTATAGTTTGTCTACTACATTCATACATATTAAATTCAACCATAATTTTATATGGCATCCTTAAAAATAAGATAGTCACTCGATTCCTCTATAAAACTTATCTAAATTTAAAATTATTGCTTTTAATTCCCTACCCTATAATTGTTTTCTAAATTAATATTGCATTGCGTCAAAGCTTTCCCTAAAATAATTAATCTAGCACTGCACATAATATTTTTTAAAGTATGTGATAGGAACAGAGTAGATTTTCTACTTACTGTACTTCTGTTGATGAACTCATGTTTGCACTATTTTTCCTGTGTCTCCTCTCTCCCCCTCCTTTCTCCTCCACTTCCCTTCCCTTCCTCCCCTCTGATCCTCTCCTCTCTCCTCTCCTTTTCTCCTTTTCTTCTTCTTCCTCTCCTTCCTGTTTGTTTTCTTTATCAACAGTCATATGAATAGTCTTAATTTTCATTGCATTTGTAATCTGAGAGATTTGGTATTTAAAAAGACAGGCTCTGGGCATAGAACACATGGATTTGAATCTTGAATCAGCACCTATCAGCCAGCAAGATGATAAGTTTCTAAAACTCTGTGCCTATTTTTCCATCTGTAAAATAGGGAGAATAATAATATTTAGGCTATATCCTCCCTTCATGCTTGATTGGTAATTTGACTAAGTGTAACCTTCTAGGCTGAATTCTAGTCTTCAGAATTTTTGAGGCATTTTCCTTATAGTGTTCTGGTATTGTTGATGGGAAATCTCGGGGCTCTCTGCTTCTTGTTCCTTGATTATGATCCATTCCATCAGCATTTTCTGTCCTTAAAAGCTTAGACCCCTCTGTTTATCTTTAGAGTTCTGAAGGTGTAGTTCCTTTTCTTCTGATGAACACCATAAGTCTAGGTCTTAGCAGTAAATAACTGTAAGCTCCAAAGGGGTAGCTTATATCTGCTGTATCCACTTAGAGATACTCAGATATGCCCTACTCACCACTGCAAGCCGAGTAAATTGTAGTTGTACAGCACACAGCAGGCATTCAGTAAATATTTGCTGAACAAATAAAAGATCGATCTCCCCCAAATCTAAAAATATTTCATAACACATAAGAATCCAAGGATTTTACTCGATTGCATTGAAAACAACTTTAACTAGGATACATCATACTGGAATCAATGTGGCTCCACAAAATGTCTGTTATTTCTTTCTTTCAGATAAAATTGTAAGTGCTAGATTCTTTGCACAGATTTTCTTTCTTCATCTTGAGACAACCTGGAAATAGAGATGACTTTTTCACTTTTTCCAAATGAAGACTGTCTGCCTTAAAGATTTGTCTGAAATCACCTGAATGGGAAATGGTGGGGCTGAAACTAGAACGTAGATCTGAAAGCAAAGTCTGAGATTCTCACTCAGGGTTCTGCCCGTTGTGAATTTTTCTCCTGAAGCTCACTCTTCCCCTTGCCCTCATGGAAACCATTTATCATATTTCGATAATCATTTTTCTCGGTATCTCCAGAGCCATTTTTCAGCTTTCAATCCTACCTTGTCTTCCTACCTTTGGGTCTCCACCTTCATTATAGTTTCCTTAAAGTTGATTAATCTCTTTAATATTGGAAGGAAATATCAACATTTTCTTTTGTTGCTTAGCCAAAGTATGCCTCATAGTATAGAATGGAAGAAAGATATGGCTTGTTTGGGTAACCTAAGACTCTCTACAAAGGAGTTTTATAAATTAGGATATCTGCATTTTAGCTTCAAAATAATTTTTTCCTCTCAGTCTTTTGTATGTTTAATTATCATGGAACATCATTAGTCAGTGAGTTTGATCTCAAGTTTTCATGATTACCATCAGTGTTTTATCAGAAAATTAAGCCAAAAATCCAGAAACCTAAAAAATCATTAGTTCACTACCATTCCCACAAAATAGATTACTGAAATTACTTGAAAATCATGTCTTTTAAAGAGCTAATGCATTTGCACATTTTCACTTGGGCAATTGAATGCCACTTGTATGATTATTGATTCATATAAATGGTCTTTTTTTTAAAAAAAGTTATTTTCCTTGACCTATCTCAAAACAACATTTGGTTCAAGCTTATTGTAGGTTACTTTTTTTTTTCATTTACTTATATATATATATATATTTTTTTTTAATAATTAATCAGTATTTTTATTATGGTTTTGTGGGGTACAGTTAAGGGTTAGGTGTACAATTACGTTTCATTCAGACACCCTGTTGATAAGAGGTGTTTTCCCAGCCCCAGACAGATATTTGCTACTGTTAATCCCATCCCCCTCCCGTAGGTTACTTTTTAAAGCAACTAAAACCTCAGAGCACTTAGCACTTTTAAAATTCTTATTCAAAACTTGGTTATAATTATTTTTTCAACATAGCAAAGAAGTCAAATCAAACTGAAGAGATTTTAACCAACTTGTGAAGATTCCATAGAGTATCCTAGAGAATGAAACACAAAAGCCACACTACAGCTTTTAGTTACAAAATGACAGGTTTTTGGAGTTCAGCAATATAAAAATCAATACAATGTCTCTCCTTTATGCTCCTGATGAAAACTAATGAGGAAATAAGGCATTGCCTCTGATTAGCTATAAGAAACAATAGCTTTCAATTTGGTAAATCTTCAAACAGATGACTTTGAAGATGTAGTTTAGAAACCAATATAAAACATCAAAATTCTTACAAACAGAACCATCTGTGGCTAGTTTTGGAAAGCTATTTCAAAAGAAGTAAAAAGGGAGATGGAAATATGATAGTACAAGGTTTGTAAATGTTGACATCAATTATCTCCAACTTAATTAAAGGGATGAAAAGTTTACTACAACAGTAGCTACTTTCAAAAGTGAAGACATGAATTCTCATAAATGAGGCCCAAAGATCAAATTATAACAATAACATATAGATTTGATTTTTAATATGTATTTATTCACTGGTCAGAATAATTCAGATTATCTATCACTGTTGTAAATTAAGTATTTATTAATTTTAACCATATAACACCTATCTTGCTTACTCATACATATGATAAAAACGTACATGACATTAACATGTAAAATTTCTTTCTTGAAAACTAAGAAAAACCAGAGAAGCAATCATTGATTTATTTTGTGTTTCAGTTCAAATCTTAGATGTATTGAATTCAAAAACTCAAAGAAAGTATAAATGATCTATTAGTATCTTTCATGCCTTAGATGAAGATACCGTGTTCAGGGAAGTTAAGGACCCTTGACACAGGAGACCATATCTCACACTGCTAAGTTGTTCTCTATTCACAACACACATCTCTTTATCTCTGAGAGCTTAACAAGACTTCTGAAGCCAGTTGCAATGACCATAAGTACAAATATCTTCAAAAAGAAAACATTGTTTATTAAAAACAAAACATTTCTTTGGATAGACAATATGCTCATCACTAAGCAGCTTTCCTATTTGGTTAAAAGGGCAACGTGCACTTTTAAAGATAAGAGTACACAGGTTTTTATTTCAGACAACCACTGGGTATACCTGTTTTTACTTTTGTAATATTGTAAATGTATGTGTTCTACCTAAGTATCTTAAATAAAATGTTATGATATATATAAAGAAATAAGCCACTATGGCACAACATATATAAAACACAATTCACTCAGTAGTATGTTGTCTATACAGAACATTAAAGATTCTAAAGAAAAAGGGTAAATAACCTCACGTTGTAATACTAAAAAGAAGCCTTCAGTGCCCCTAAATTTTCAGCAAGTCTAATATTACTTAGCATACTTTAATTCAACCTCTGTTTTCTGAGAGAAAGCATAGTTATTCTATCTTATGGTAATGGCAGAAAATATTCACTCTAGCTTTATACTAAAATTTATACTAATAATTATTTTTATCAATGATACAAGCAGTTATACAGGCATGTTTATATCTTCATAGTGAATGTACTTTACTCTCGAGTTTTATACAGGATTATATAATACAATAATACATTTACTTGAAAGAAGAAACATGAATAGTGTGTTCCAGACCTTCATAGTGTCTATGTCTTAAACAATATATTTTAACTTTATTTACCTACCTCTCCTACATACAATCCAGGTCTGCTACCTGAGCATTTTATTTTTCTGCCAGAATGATGTCAAACTTTTATTGAAGGGTATTTTAGTCCAGTCTTGTTCCTGTTAAATTGGAGGCTTGTGATTGGCAATATCACACACACACACACACACACACACACACACACACACACAGAGCCAAGACATTCATTTCCCCATACATTTTTAAATTTTCTAATGGACAGTCAATTAAAATGAAAGCTCCTCAAAGCCAGTTCAAATAAAATATACGTGGTTTTTTTTACTTAAGTATTATACACTTTCATTGCTGATAGATTTTTTTAGCCAGATTTATAATATTTATGTAAACATTGGTTACTTTCAGAAAATTACCAAAAAGGAAAAGGAAAAAACAAGCAATATTATATACAAAAAAGCATCATACACACCATGCTGCGTAACAACAAGTTTCTGAGATAACTTTGTCTTCAAAATGCAGACTCATTCAGAAAGTTCCTCAGTCCTATTCATTCATTGCATTCAGTAGCAAAGTCATCTCCTCTCCTCCCACCCTCTCAGTCACTGAACCTTTACTAGTTTATACTCTGCTTGAAGTCAAAGACAACGGAACTAACCTCCCTGCTTCAGAAATAGGTAAATTTCCTTCTATCTGAGAGTGAATAGATCTCATCAGAAAATAAGATGACTGTAAGCATCGCACAGGTGTTGGGGATGCAAATTACCGAACTTAGAATAGTCTTCAAAAGAAAGGGAAAGAAGGGGGAAGGGGCACACATCAAAGAATAGTTTTGAGTCGTTGAAATACTCACCAGTTTCCCAGATGCAAGATCAGGAGCAAGAACAGCAACCTCACTCCTCTACTTTGGCTCCACAGGAGGAAAGGGGAGAAGAGGAAAGCTTTCCAAGAATCCATCGGGATCGCTTTTCCTACGTGCGGTACTAGCTCCATCCAAGACAAGACTTTTCCTCCCACCTCAGCAGCAGCCGAGTTAGGGTGAGTAGAAAAGGGAGTGTGGACGGCAATACACCTCCCGACCAGGTAGGATGCGACTCCCAGCGGAATAGAGCAGGGAGCCAATCAGACCGAGAGGACGCAGGCATAAATTATCTTAAAAAGAGTTGGGCCAATCAGTGGTCTAGGGGGCGGGGCCTCCTCTACTAGATATTGAGCCCAGTAGGGAAAAGGGCTCCGTTTTTCTAAAAGAAAAACAAACCTCTTCGCTTCCGCAGCTTGGCAGTCGTGGGGAAACCTTTGAGTGACTTTGACAGATTCTCTCCCCAGGAAAGGCTGCCTTTCTTCCCCTCCCCCTCAACCCTCTCCTCCATCCCCGCTTTTCCTTTGGTCTGAGTCTTCCTCCGGGGCCCTTGCCTCTCCCGCTTTGGAATTCTGACTCCAAGACATTCAGGTAGCAGTGTCTCGTTGGTTCTCCCAGCTTCGGGAGAATTCTATTAATATTTGTTAATGATCGTTGTTAACGTTGAGCGCGAGCGGTGTCTTACTCCTCTTTGCAGACCCAGCGCCTGGCACGAAGCTCCGCACACAGAAACCCTCGGGATGGGATGAATATATCATCGAATGAGCGAATGAGCAGGCTCCGTGCATTCCCAGTTACCACGTTTGCTACACCCCTCCCAGCCCCTTTTACCACCTTCGTAGGGACAGAATGTGCTGCCTTTTTCTCCCGCCAGGCGCCCCAAAATGACACTAATGAACCATGACGGGCGACAGCTACCTCATTTTACAAACACAGAAACAAGCCTTTTGTTTTGTTTTGTTTTGTTTTTCTTAGGTCGTCTTAACCTTAGAGCTGGAGACCGAGGAAACGGGTGATCCTGGTTCCCTTCCGCTCTCCGGCGGCCTTTGCCTGTATGAAGCCCCAGTGCTCGGTATCTAACTTCAGAGGCGCCACTCCGAGTTCGCGGCCGAGCCCGACCGTTGCCATGACAACCGGAAAGCCTCCGGCAGCGGGAGCAACCGCACGGGCAAAGGCGCCGGCGGTAGTGGGTGCCGGCGCGCCCTGCCCAGCCATCTTCCGCCTGAAGACACGCTCCTCTCGGAAGCCGCCGAGCGTGGTGGTCTTTGGCCGTCGTTCTTCGCCCCACAACCCCCTGGAACTGGCCTGATTCCGGGCTGAACTGCCCTTTACCGCCTCGCGAATCCCTGAGCGTGTGTCTCCCGCAAACAGTTCAAACCAGAAGGCACAGTGTTTGTGCGTGGCGGTAAGAGAACCGTGGTTGCGTTACCGCCTGAAATCACTTAAAGAAACTGTATGGAGTAAATAAACAAGGTTACAGTTGTTGTTGTTTTTCCTCGCCCGAAGTAAACAAATGGTGCAGTGCTGGGCTTTTCTCCCCTCCCTTTGATCGATTCTCCATCCTTTTAGTTTCCTTTAAAAACACATATGGACCCTCGTTGGTTTTCTTCTTTCACCACATGTTAATTAAGCGGCGTTTTTCTCTTTCACAGTGCATGTTAGTCAAGGTAGTCCATGCCCAATAATTTATATAACAATAAAATTTCATGATAATAAACTTTGAGGCGAGTAAATTTAGGTCAAATGTAATATCAATATAAATCCAAGATGTTGGTTTTTCTGTTTCAATTAATTACATGCTTTGGATGGCTATTGAACTGTTTCGTTGAATGCACACGCTAATTCACTGATCTGATTAGCCAGTACACTAGGAATTAATTCACTAGAAATATCTTGTGAATAACAAATACTAGTCTGGTTACCTCTTGCATTTTGTTAAGATTAGGTAAGGTTTCCATGCATTAATGTGAGTATGACGTTGTATGCAACAGTAGTTGATAGTCCCCCCATCAATAATTCTCAACAAGGCTTTACTCTTATTTTTTGCATAAGTCACTGAAAGATACCGAAAGCAGTTAAAAGAAATTGGTGAAGAAGAACGGTGAAGATGTATCCTTGAGTAGTAACAAGTTGCCTATTTATTCTGGTAAAAGGTTTTTGAAAACTGAAATAAGAGGAAATTTTCTGTACTTTCCAAAATCTAGGTTTTTGCAAATTTTTTTGCTGAAATATTTTCCAACTTGTTTCATGGATTTATTTTAAGTACTTTGTATCTATTTCTGTCTCTTAGCTTGATATATATTTTTCTTTTCTTGTGATATATGTCTTATGGAAAACTGATCCTATTCTGTCATCATTAATTATAATTTCCTGTAAACTGTGTAAAAGCGATCTGAACCCTCTGAACCACCCCCCAAAAAAGGAGTGATGGTTTTGGATATCAGCCAAGTGTTGACCCTGACAGTCTGCCTCATTCGATTTGGTAAACTAACTGTATGTGTGTGGGGGAGGCGAGTGGGAGAAGACATGTACTGAAGGTTCTGAATAAAGCAAACAAATTACATTGCATTCATCAAACCAACCAATGTGTTGCAGGGGCACACTCGTGGGGAAATCGATCAGGCATCTTGCAGAATTCTTGGTTAGAAGACCAGAAGTCACTATTGGTGAGGAACGGGAGAAAGCTCTCTGTCTTCCATTATGACAGTGGTTTTCAACTGGAGGCGATTTGGCCTCATGGGACTTTTTATCAATGTCTTGAAGATATTTTCAATTGTCACAACCTGGTGGATGGAGTGAGCTACTGGTATCTAGTGGGTAGAGGCTAAGGTTGCTGCTACAACCTTGCATTCTAAAATGCAAAACAGGCTAAGGTTGCTGCTGCCACCTTGCATTCTAAAATGCAAAAGAAAGACTTCCCATAACAAAGAATTATAGAACTTAAACTGACAAGGATGCCTAGACTGAAAAACCCTGCTATATGGTTGAAGAGGATGGGTAACCAGACTCCACTGCAGCTGATGATGTCTTTATACTTGCATTGAAGTCACCAATCCCTCCTTCTTCTTCTGACTGGCTGAACTGCAATCATTATTCACCAGTCTTATATCTACTTATAATGACTATCAACACATAGTGTGCAGTCATTTTCTTTTTTTCTTCAAAATTTGTACAGGGATCACCTTAGAATAGAATGCTTAGTTCATAAACTTCACCATGAATTAGAATTTTTAGTAAGAACCTCTGGAGATTTTCATGAATCAGAGTTTGAGAACCATCGTCCTACCATCATCTCACAAAACGACCAGTGAGGTAAAGGGCTGATCACATATATGGAATCCTGATCCTGGCAAGCAGAATTTCAGCATGATTTTCCTGTCCGTTGTTAATTAATTCATTCAAAACTATTTACTAAGAAACTGTGGTGTTGGGTACTATGCCCAGCATTAGGAATTCAGTGATGAAACAAGATTCACTGTCTTGGTTTATTTATCTATATACTTTTTTAAAGGATAAGAATTCTACTTAGTCTACAGAGTTTTCTTAAGGATTAATACATTGAGGAGAATCACTTGAAGTAGTGCCTAGCTAGTCAAAATTACTCAAAAATATTAGTTATTATTATATCATTGAGGGTATGTTTCACATCTAATTCTTCACATAGCCTCTAGCACAGTACCTGATACAGAACAGTTCATCTGTAAAAAGTACATTCTAATAGGAAGAGTGGAGAAGCTTGGCAGATACCAATGTGCCCATCCTACCCTCAACAATATTATCTTGATATCTGGTTTCTCCAGAGCAAGGGGACATTTTGAGTCACGTTGCACTTCTCTTGAAACATTTTTCTTCTTAAGACCAAAAACCTATATTTCAGTCAAGACATCACTTTCAAATTCCTAAGCTTATTCCTCAAAATCATTCTTTTTTTTTTTTTTTGTCACATACTATTCCCTGCGTCTAAGAGATCCTTACCTCTTCATCATTTACTTAATCCCTTTTATTCTCTCAAATTAAGTTGAGGGATCATTTTTTTCAAAGAAGTCATTATTGATTACTCACTGCATACTAGTCTGGTTTACAGAGCTGTCCTATGATAATAGTTAATATTTTTTGAGCACTGTGTTACCAGGCATGTTCTGAATAGTTTTATATTTTGGGTGTACATAATCATTTGTTCTCCCAAAACAATCATTTTATATCTAAATCCTAGAACACATTGTTACATTTTTAGAAACAATCTGTAATTCTACCCAAACTGCCAGTTCTGTGTTTAAATTTCATATACTCAGGATTGATAGTGTTTATGAGATCTGATATCATATTATATCATATTATGTGTTAAATGTCATGTGCATATTTGATGAGTACCATTCTCCACCATAGAATGTAGCTCCAAGAAGGTGGGAACTTCATTTGTTAGCCTCACCTCTGTATTCCTTTTGTAAAGCAGTGGCTAGTAGGTAATAGTCAATACATATTTGTAGAATAAATATGCACTCAATGTATTATTGAATAAACAAGCAAATGAATGACTTTTATTCTTTTTTTTTTTTTTGAGTTGGAGTTTCACTCTGTCACCCAGACTGGAGTGCAGTGGCCGCTCCCAGCCACCACAGCCTCTACCTGCTGGGGTCCGGCGATCCTTCCGCCTCAGCCTTCCAAGTAGCTGGAACTACAGGCGCGCGCTACCACGCGTGGCTCATTTTGATTTATTGTAGAGATGAGGTCTCGCCAAGTTGCCCAGGCGGGTCTTGAACCCGCATGCTCAGGCAATCCATTCACTTCAGCCTCCCAAAGGTGCAGGATTACAGGCTGAGCCACCGAGCCCGGCTGACTTTTATTCTTTTATGTATTTCTGAATCCATGTATTTCTGTTCCTCAGCATGGGTCTCAAGTATCTATCTTCTAAGGAGACAAATTCCTGAACTTGGTGCTTAACTTATTCTTTCCCAGCAGACCATAAGGATCAGTCATGTTTCTAATTGACAGGTTGTCAAGATAAAATTAAACAAACAGCCACTTCAGTTATGTAATCAGAAAATTTTTTAAATCAAAGAGAGGCAAGGGCCAGCACAAAGAGATTTCAAAAGACTAAAAGCATGCATCCTTTCTCTATCAATATGCTTGATCTTCTTAATCCTGTACTTGGCCTCCAAAGGGCAGCCAAGATAGGGAGTCAAGAAGCTAGCCTTGATGTCAGGGAACAATGAATCTATGGCTTCTAACATTAAAGTCATCCCATTTTATTTGCTTTTTTGTTTCTCTATTAAAATTTCTGAATCTGAACTTTTGTCACTGATTATCTCCACTCTTTTCTGTGCCTCCCATATATTTCTTTTTAATTTATTTGCCCACCAGCATGCAAATATCCTCTCATGTCTGACATTAGAGTATTCATATACACCACATTAGTCTCCTTTCTTCCTCAGTCTTCCATGTCTATAGTTTCATTCCCATTAATAACCATTCTTTCATTGATATCCAGTCACTCACCAAACTTTCATCTGACTTTTGCTACCATGACACTAATGTCTGCATGTTACAAAGTCCAGTAAAGTTTTTCAATATTCATTATGTAAGATCTCCCATCTGCATTTTATCCCATTGACTATTTCCTATTTCTGGAAACTCTCCTAGATGTTATAATATTGTGTTTCCCTGTTTTTCCTCATACACCTTTAATTCTATTTAGACTTGTTTACATGCTTGTTCTACCTAACCTCAACATTTTGAAGTTCCTCAAATATTGGCTTAGCTTCTTTTCTTTTTGCATCACACTGTTGCCTTCAGCAACCTCATCTATTCCCAAATCTGTATATACCACTGTAAGAACGTAAAAACTATCTCCTTAAATTATATTGCAAGTAAAGGAATTTATATTGGACTTCAAGCACATATATCCAACTAATACCAGACAGTTAATCAAAACAGAGATCTCATAGTATTTTTTCCCTTGACATGTATATCTTCTAATCTATCACTCACTCTTTTCAATATTCCCAAATCTTATTTCCAGTCAATCCAATGTAATCATATTGCAGCAACAACCTGGATTCAGATCCAAGATTCTCTACTTACTAGCCATTTAAAAATAGAAGGCTTGCTTATTTTTTCAATGCCTTAGTTTCCATATGGTTGCTATAAAATTTAATTGTTTGATTTATATAAAGCACTTAGCTAAGTACCTGTCACACAGTACATTCTCAGTTAATCTTAACAATCATTACTATTGCTATTATCATTATTCAACTTCTTTCTATCTCTACTGCCAATTAATCCAAGCAGTCATCATCTCTTACTTAAACTACTAAAATCATCTTCCCTTTCCAATTTTGCCCACCTTTCATTTATTCTTGAGAGAACTACGGACAAGTTCTTTTAAAAAATAAAATTCTGAGCAAGGCTCGGTGGCTCAGCCTATAATCCCGCACCTTTGGGAAGCTGAGGTGAGTGGATTGACTGAGCCCGCGGGTTCGAGACCCGCCTGGGCAGCAAGACCTCATCTCTACAATAAATCAAAAAATCAGCCGGACGTGGTAGCGCAAGCCTGTAATTCCGGCTACTTGGAAGGCTGAGGTGGAAGGATCGCCGGAGCCCAGCAGGTCGAGGCTGCGGTGGCCGGGAGCGGCCACTGCACTCCAGTCTGGGCGACAGAGTGAGACTCCAACTCAAAAAAAATAAAATAAAATAAAATTCTGAAATGCTTTTCTGTTTAAACTATTCAATGATTTTTTTAGTAGTTAGGACAAAGCGCAATATTATTATCATAGCTTGTGAGACCTTCCAGCCTCTGGCCCACCCTCTCTCTCTCATCCATCTCTTCAGATCCTCTCAATGTGTTCCAGACAGAATGATTTGCCTTTAGTTCCATCCTGCCATGCTTAATTATTACCTAGCAATCTTGCAGATGATTTCCCTATACCTGGAGCACTCCACTTCACCTTTCACCCTTCATTGGCTATTTCCTTTTTCTCTC
The DNA here is from genome assembly GCF_000164805.1 of Carlito syrichta. Taxonomy (NCBI): domain Eukaryota; kingdom Metazoa; phylum Chordata; class Mammalia; order Primates; family Tarsiidae; genus Carlito; species Carlito syrichta. The sequence goes on from NW_007251292.1 coordinate 68,088, forward strand.
TTCAGTCTTAGCTTGACTGGCACATCCAGAAAGAAGCACCAATTCCCCAATTTATGTTAACTCCTTCATTATAACATCTAATAGCTCTCAGCACTTTTCCTTCCTGACATTTGCTGTATTTTATAATGCATTGATTCATTTAATTCAAGAAATAATCACTGAGCACTTGGGTTCCAAGCACTCTTCTACATACTAAAGACAACATAATGAACAAAACTGACAGATTTTTTTGTACTCTCTTGGAGAGCATTCTATTGATATTTCTATAATATAAATTATATTTTTATACTTTAAAATATTTTTATAATCAATTTAACTTTTGTCTCTTTTCTAGACTGCAGTTCTTTGACAGCAAGAAATTCTGTCTCTTTTTTAATGCTATCCCAAAGTTTGCCACAGTGTTCACAGTGTTCATTGTAACCATTTGTGGAATAAACTACAACATTTCTACATCACTGTCTCTAAAACTTTGGGCATTATACTTTATTTCTGAAAGTTTCAGTTTTTTCTCTATAAAATGTTAAAATATCAATATAGAATTTGCAAAGTTTACATAGTATTACTACATATATAAATAAAATGTCTATCAAATAGTAGTCCTCAATATATGATAGGGATATGGAGTCAGAAGGGTAACCCCTTGTAAAAGCATCATGAATCATACAATTAAGTTATACATGAGAATATAAAAAGAAATGCAGAGTCAAGTAACATAAATTTAAATTGTGCTTACACTAATTGTTTGTTATCTTTGACAAATCACAATGTCCCTCTGAACTTCAAATTTCTCACGTACAAAGTAGAGATGCCAATTATTCCTATCAAAATGAGTTAGTTTAAAGATTTAAAAATGCCCTTTGTATAACTCTTTGCAACCTGAGTGATGTGACAATATTGGTTGCTGATATTGTTTCTATTATTTTTGAGGATCTGTACAAAATGACAGAAATTGAAAAATAATAAAGAAATATAAAATATCAAGCACTAGCAATTACATAGAGTCCTCATAGTTTGCCAAACATTGTCTATCTTAATTGATTTGGATAGATTAATGTATTGAACTACTATAACAATTCTGTCAAGCAATTACTATTATGATTCCTGTATCTTACAGATGAGGAAACTGAAGAACTGAGATTTAATAGTTTTTTTCAGGTCACCACAAGTAAGTAACAGAGCTGGAATTTGAACTAAAAGAATCAGGTTTCAGAGCTCAGGTTTGGAACTGTTGCATGATAGTGCCCCTTGAATGGCAGATGAGTCATGATATAAGTTTTTTAAAAAAAATTGTCCATATTTCTTCCAAGTGCACCTTTTACTCCTCAGGTTAACTGACAGGGTTATTTCAGTGACTACATACCAGGGATCATTGTCCTGAAAATCTTTCATATTTCACTTTAAAGGACCATCCCATTAAAATGTCAAAAGTGGGAAAGAGTTTTTAAAGAATGACCCTTACACAGCATGTTTCAAGAGAATATAGTTCTGTATAAGATATGAGACACTTACAGGAAGGAAGTCCAGCACTTGAAGATTTACCCTAGCCTGATATTTAATGAAAATCCTAAAGGTTTTGATGGAGCTTTATTATATCAATTACTCACTTACCTCATATATAGCCTAATATATTTTATTTTAAAAATGCCTTGCTAGCAGAACTGGCATTAAAATAGCACCCCCCAGGGCATCTTTGAGTGGGTTCTATTCAGTATCTAACTCCCTACACATCCAGTTTATAGTCCATGATATGTCTACTTATGTGGCTTTGATTACAGCTAAAAAATAATATAATTTTCTATGGTCACAAGAGGAGAGAGAAACAGAGAGAGAAAAGAAGAGAGAGAGAGAGGACCTCCTTCTACTTCTCCCTCATTTGTCTGGCTGTAGTTTGGGTTCCACCAGAGAACTCAGCAACATATAAAGTAAATACTGGGAAAATATTTCTAGTTCTCAAGTCTCTTCTTAGCCACCATGAAGAGGTAACATGCACATCAAAATAATCACCGGTCTTTATTGACAGAAGTCTGGGGTACCCATGTAAGAACTAGTTCTAAGTATGTTGGATCAAGGTGGAATGATTATAATGTTGGATTAGTAAAATATATTCAAATGGGTGGATGCACTAAGCAAAGACTTTGGATTCAACATATTAAACCAAGAAGCTAAAGTGTTTATAACATTTTGTTTTGCTAGTTGACTAAACCCTTAATCAAAGGCAACCTATAATAATGAAGTTGAAATGTACTTGGATCTACAAAGTAGTCATCCAAAGTTTTAAAACAAAATGGATGTTAGAGAGGACTTATCTTGTAAGACCTGCTAACTAACCCCAGTCTTCAACAAAAAACCCTGAATTTGTCCAAGAACACTTCCTTTGCCTTAATGCATTAATGAGGGAAATTGCAGCAGCTTTAAAAACTCTGTGGTGATTATTAACTGTAGGTCAGGGGTGACAATAGGACATACTGAAATCAAACTGGATTTCTTAAATTCAGTGGGAATGGTGGGATCTTGGGAATTCCCTGTATTCAATGAACATGATAAAATCTCAGAATGGCAGTTGTCAAGTGGCAGCTCTTAATAACCAAAGTTAAACTGGGCACTACATTAAGAGTCCAGCTGGACACCAGAATTAAGTTCATGGTAATGGACAACAGAGTTCATGCAGTAATCAATGTAATCTGACCTACAGATATGCTTGTTTTTAGAGTTGTAGACTGAATGTTTGCATCCCTCCAAAATGAATATGTTGAAATCCTAACTCCCAATGTGATGGTATTAGGAGGTGAAGGTTTTGGGAGGTGATTAGGTCATGAGGGTGGAGCCTTCATAATTAATGCCCTTAAAAGGAGAAACATAAGAGGCTGGATGTATGGTGGCTCACACCTGTAATCCCAGCACTTTGGGAGGCCAAGGCAGGTGGATCACTTAAGGTCAGGAGTTCGAGACCATCCTGGAAACATAGAAAACCTCATCTCTACAATTTTTTTAAAAGTAGCCAGAGTGGATGCACACACCTGTAGTCGCAGCTACTCCGAATACTGAGGCAGAAGAATCACAGAGTCCAGGAGTTCCAGCCTGGGCAAAAGAGTGAAACCCAGATTTTAAAAAAATATAATAAGGAGAAATATGAGAAACAGTATTTATCTTGGCCATGTGAGAACACAACTAGAAGACTACCATCTGAAAACCAAAAAGAATGACCTTGCCAGATACCAGATCTGTTGATTCTCTGAATCTTGGACTTCCCAGCCTTCAGATAGAGAGAAATAAACTTTTGGTTAAGCCACCCAGTCTATGTAAAGCTAGCGTAGCCATCTGAATGAGATAAGACGGTTAGCTGATTGTTCATGATGCCCTCAGAACTGAAGCAGATGATCAGTCTATATATTATTATTTGTGTGTATAGGCAGAAAAACACTAGCTATTATAAAGAGAGATGTGATTTAAGTCACCACACTAAAGTCCAGATCTCTAATTCAATCTTTAATCATGAGCCAATTCTTGGAGGAGAATCTCTAATAGAAGGGAGTGGTTGGGTTGCTTTAAGAAAGGACATGACTATACAGGAAAAAAAAAAAAAAAAAAAAACCCCCTATTTTCTTCCAGGAAATCCTGCCATCATTTATCAGAGTGGCTGGATATTCTAAAAAGGGAATAGCCAGATTCTTAGGGACTATAATTCCCTAGCACTAACTGACAATTTTTCTGGGTACCCAAAATGTCACTGTGCTCCATATGTCATAATAAAGGTCTATGGAAATCAAATGGTCACTGGGATTATGGTTAGGGTTTATCCCACAGTATGCCTATGTGCCCTTAAATCCACCACATTGTTTTATCCTAATTTTAAAAATGCAAAGTTGCAAGGAACAGACTCAAAACCTGGATGAATACAGGTTGTTTACTTGACGTAGAGAAAAAGTCAACAGAAAGCCATGAGAGCGATTTTCACCTACCAACATAAGAAATAGAATACAATGTCACATGTGTGGCTCAGCAGGGACTTGAAAGGTGAAAAAGTGGTGTTTCTTATTGCATGTGCATTTAATTTGCCTATTTTGTTTATACACAAGGCAGATGGATATTAAAAAATGATGGCGGATTATCAAAAATGTAATTAGGTAATAATTCCAATTTCAGCTGTTATCCCAGATGCAGTTTTATTGATAGAGTTAGTCAACAATCTCTTAACACCTGGTATGTAGCAAATGCTTAGTGACAAAACTCATTAGAAGTTTACTTTCAGATAAGCTGGTCAATAATACACTATGATTGATCCATCTCAGTGGTAGGTGAAGCATCCAGCCCTATGACATAGGCTAGCCTAAATGTAACCTGATTAACCCTCAATCTCATGAGACATCATGCTGTTCCATTACAGTTATGATACCATGTTGATTGCCTCTGGTTAAAAGGAAAAAGTAATTATTCCAGAATCTTCAAAAGATGCATGCATCTAAGAAGATAGAAAAAGAATCTCACACAAAATCAGGGCCTGATAGTTATGAAATTTCTAGGTATTCAATGGCCTGAGAATGTCTAGATATTCCTGTGAAAGTGAAGATTTTTTGCTGCAACAATTTGCTGCAACAGGTCCTTGCTATCATTAAGGAAAGAGAGTAAGGTCTCCGGATTTTAGTGACATCATATACGAGCATTTTTTTCTAGGTTTATTGCTACAACCTATTTACTGTGTATCCTTAAAGAATGATGTTCTTTAAACATTTTGTTATTGTTATTAGGACTCAGAAAAATAGAAAGCTCTATAATAAGTTTAAACTACTGTCAAACTTCTCTCTCATTTGAGTACAGTATATTGCAGATCCAAATATGTTTGACATTATTGTAGCAGATAGGGATACCACACGGTGCTTTGTAACAGACTTCTATTGATAAATCACAAAGGAGACGTTTAAGATTTTAGAGCAAAGTTATGCCATCCTTTCCAGATTACTATTCTCCTTTTAAAGGAATATTTTCTAGTTTGCTACTGGTATCTAGCAGAGACTGAACACTTACAATAAGCCACCAAGTTACCATACAACATGAGCTACCCATCATTGACTAACATTGTCTGACCAACACACAATCAAATCAGGCATGGATAAAAGAAGTCAATCATAAAGCAAAAACGATACATATGGCATCAGGCTTGAGGGGTGCCTGAAGACATGGGTGAGTCACATGCCTGTGGCTTCTGGCTACATTGCCCCTTCTCTCAACCTTCACCCTTGATTCTCGTTAGGAGTTTCCTATGACTATTTAACCAAAGAAGGGGAAAAAAAATGAGACTTTGTTTACAAATGTTTCTGTAGGGTTGACTTGAACCACCCAAAAGTAGAAACCTATAATTCTACAATCTTACTCCAGGGTGTCCTTGAATAAAGTATGGAGGAAAAAAATTTTTTCAATTGGCAGAACTTTAAGTAGTACACCTGTTTGGGGTTTTTGTTGTTGTTGTTGTCAAATGAGAGGTAGTCAGAGCTAGGATCTACACTGATAAAAGGCTATGGCTGAGTCAGAGACTTGAAAGGGACACAACTAAAAAGTTGGTAACAAGAAGGACTATAGACAAGAAATTTGGACAGATCTTTAAGAATGATCAGAGAGTCAAGATATTTTTTATTCAATCCATGAATTCTTGTTTGATTAGCCTCAGCAAAGTAAGATAGTCATAATCCTGTAAGCAATATGACCTGCTCAGTGGCTATCAGTCAACCACTTTCTCCAGTCACCACTACTCTTAAGCAATATGCTCTTAGAGTAAACATAGTAGCAGAAAATGAAGACTACATGTGGATTTAACATGAAGTTTTACTCACCAAGTATAGTATGACTTGGTGAGTGTCCAACTTATTTATAGCAGTGTCTGGTATGTATTTAGCTCACAAAATGGTTTCATACTCTGAGAGCATCAATCACCAACCTAGTAGCAGGTTGATTAAGTTGAGCTTTTTCAGGACATTATTTTCTTCTATAAGTTACCTGAGTGATCAAGATTGGAGGTTGTGAGAAAAGTCCTCAGTGTTTCAAGTTTTTTCTCATTCTCTAGTTCTTCTTTTCTAACTCTTTGCCAATTGTTATCTCTGCTGGTCTACAGTGATTCTGGACCTCCACCAACTACAGAATTTAAGAGAAGCCTGACTCATTTTAGGTAAAGATAGAGGGTGTGCTGAGAAAAGTACAAATTACCAAAGCCAAGAATATTGATCTTTAAATATTTAAATTAAGGAAAGACTCATGTGATGATTCATAATGTAAGAAATACTTTTCATTCAATATTTATGGACAGATTCCACATGTATGCAGTAATCACCATCAGATACCAGCATCTGTTATTCTGTTCTTCAACTACACTGTATATGTTGTCCATTTACAGCAATTCACACTTTATCATATGGTTCTTGTCACTTAATAGTAAGTAATCTATGGTAGAGACTCTCTTTTGACTTTGTATCCATAATACACAGCAGTAGTGAGTGCACTTGCATTGTTGGATGAAAAACAGTAAATTTGTTGTGAATTTTCTCTTCATCTATCTATTTAACTATCATCTGCAAAAAAACGAACATTTAAGTCATGAAAACATAATAAATAATCAGATACTTGTCTACAGATTTGGGTGTACAGTCTGGGATATATAAGGGTTAATATAAGCTGGAATTTTTCATTAAACATTGAGATATTTCAAGTGTTTGCTGCAACTTGAGTTTTTCGTTATTATGGTATATTGCATTGTTGCTGGACAAAGTCACACTTAAAAGCTAATTGGGAAAATTGTGTCGTATCTCATGAGTAAAAAAGATAAATATATTTTTCTGGGTATCTAGGGTAGTGACAAAGAATAGGCCTGTGGACAACTCATTGCTAGAATATTATGAAACACATAAACAAATAGTATGGAAACAAATGAGGTGAAATTCACACTTAAATATTTTGCAGGTAGATTAGATGGAAAAGAGAAATCAACTACACATTTAATAACACATATACATAATACTGTAAATATTTCCCCAAAATTGAATATTTGGTTAATACTATAGATTCTTAGAGGTCTTTATAACAAGTCAGTATCAGTGATATTTTCCCCATCACAAGCTTTATGAACAGCTGTATGTTTTTCTCTGAAAAATGGTTTTATTTGAGCCTTATAGTGTTATTTCTTTGAAGTCAATCATTAATTTTGGTAAATAGCTCCTTCATTACATTAAAGTACCCATATTTTTTTCTGCCCAAAACAAAAGTTTGAAGGGATTATAAAGGTATGAAATTTCTGTCATAGACTTTATGAATACATTCATAAACCGTAATTAAAAAAATAAATTAACTTAAAGAACATGTTAGACAATTTCATGCCTTTATACACACTGAGAAGTGAGCCCTGGTACTGTTAACTTTTGAACCATGTTTCCAAACTTGGCTGTTTAATAGAAAGACCTAGTGAAGCCTTTAAAAGTACAAATTCCACCACTTGGTACAATTTGATTTAGAGTTTCAATATGTGAAATCCTGAAATCTGTATTTTTTAATAATTTAAGTAACTTTAGGGGTACAAATGGTTTTTGGTTGTATGGATGCATTTGATAGTGGCAAAGAATTCTGGACTTTGAGTACTTGTCTTCCCCTCTGGTGCACATTTTACCCAATTGGTGATTTTTTTTGTCCCTTCCCCACTTCCCACATTCCTCTTCTGAGTCTTCAATACCCACTAGACCATTCTGTATGCCTACAGGACCCATAGCTTAGCTCACAATTATTAGTGAGAGAATGGTGTATTTGGTTTTTCATTCCTGTGTTACATCACTTAGGATAATAGTCTCCAATTCCATGCAAGTTGCTGCAAAAGACATTATTTCAATCTTCTTTTATGGGTTTAATAGTATTCCATGGTGTGTGTGTGTGTGTGTGTGTGTGTGTGTGTGTGTGTGTGTGTATAACATTTCCTTTATCCAATGATGAGTTGATGAGTTGATTTCTATCTTTGCAATTGTGAATTTTGCTGTGATAAACATACTAATGTTGATGTCCTTTTTATATAATGACCTTCTCACCTTTGGGTAGATACCAAGTACTGAGATTACTGGATCGAAGGGTAGATCTACTTTAAGTTCTTTAAGGAATCTCTGTATTGATTTCTATAAAGTTGTACTAATTTACATTCCTGTCAACAGTATATAAGCATTCCCTTTTCTTGGCATATATGCCAACACCTAGTTTTTATTTTTAATAATGACCATTCTTACTTGTGTAAAGTGGTATCTCATTATGGTTTTAATTTGCATTTCCCTGATGATGAGTGATATTCAGCCTTTTTTCATGTTTGTCAGTCATTTGCATATCTTCTTTTGAGAGATGTGTGTTCATCTTGCTTGCCCATTTCTTAATGGGGTTGAAATCCTAAAATCTGCATGTTAAAGAAACTTCTCAAGAGATTGTTATGTAACAGTTATGAAAACCTGCAATTGAAAGATCTGATAACAAATATGGTAGCAAAATATTGTCAATATATATTTTATCACTGAATGTTTATGTGAATTAATTACCTGTTTGTTAAATTCATCAATTTTCTAGGAATGTTGAAATAATTCCTAGAACTTAATTATTTATAAGCCAACACAATCACTCATATATTGGTGAACTATATCTTAGGGTTAATAAACTGTTAATGAAAGGATAGTTGAGATTCATAGTCTTCAAACTCCTCTATACACAACAATATGCATGCATTTTTTTCTAAGAAGAGGTTCCATCACATTTTTAATGACAAAATGTCTATGTGTGTTAATGTCCCACATGTTTATAAAGCCAGTGATTTGTACGTAAGGAATTAAAGGTAGAGATTGCCATCTTGAGATAATTTTGACAGCTGTCTTTGCAGCTCAGTCGATCGCATTGCTAGAAATTGCTTCTGACAAACAAGCTGAAAGATCATGGTTTTATTGTCCTTGTAGTTTACATTGCTTCACTCTGTGTGGTAACACTAGTCTATGTTGATTCAAAGTTGCTAAATCAACCAAGCAAGGAATGTACAGATTAAATTGATCAACATCACTGTGAAGGGAGATTAAAAGGCAACTTTTTCAAGATATTGAAAAGTATTAGCTAACAAAGAAAGCTTAGTTATATGAGAAATTGATGAATGTAAATCTTAAAAATCTTGATATAATTAAATTGAACAGGATGGGTATAGTTAATAAACATAATTTAGCTAAGTTATGATTATTGAGATATAATTTACAAATGATAAAACTTATCCACTTAGGTGTACAATTCTATGGCCTTTGACAAACATATAGAGTTGTGTAACTCCAGTCACTATGAAGACACAGAATATTTCCATTACCTCATAAATTTCACCTTGCATCTCTATAGTCAGTGAGTGACTAGAAATTACTAACCTGATTTCCACACCTATTCCAGAATATATATTAAAAGAATTCTAAAGTATGTAGTCATCTGTGTCTGCTTCTGTAATTTAGTATAATAAATATGAAATTCTGTTTTATTGGATATTATCAATATTTTCCCTTTATTGATGAATAGTATTGCATTGTGTAGATGTCCCAAGATTTCTGTATTAAATAGTTGATGGATATTTATCTTGTTTCTAGTTACTGCTATAAACGTTTGTGTACAGATTTTTGTGTAGCATATGCATTCATTCTCTTGGGTAAATGCCTGAAAGGTCAATTTCTGAGTTGTATATTAGATACGTAGATACACTTTATCTATTGCATATGAGCTTTAAACTGTTCTTCAAAGTGGTTATACCATTTTTCCTTCCTGGCAGCTATAATCTATAAGAGATGCTCTGCATCTTAATCACCACTCCATATTGCCATTTTTTAAAGACATGTTTATGTGTGTAATAAAATCTCATTTGGGTTTTAATTTGTAGTTCCCTGATAAAACTGTTCTTGCATGTGTTTGTTTACCATTTACATTTATTTTATAATGAGTAATCTATTCAATTTTGTTTTAATTTTTAAGTCTATCATTATTATTATTATTACTGAATTATGTGGGTTAGTTATATATTCTGTATACAATTCTTTTACAGAGTATGTGATTTGCAAATATTTCCTCCGTCTGTATCTTATCTGTTCATTTTCTTCACGATGTATTTTGAAAAATAAAATATTTTCATTCAGATAAAGTACAGTTATTAATTTGTTTTGGTTTTATGATTTGTAGTTTGTGTGTCCTATCTAAGAATTCTGCCTAATCAAGATCAAAAAGATTTTTTATCTCATGTCTTTTTCTAGTTTTGTACTTGTAGGTTTAAGGTTTAATTCTATGGTTCAATTTGTATATGATGGTTAATGTTAAATACCAACTTGGTTGGAACACAGGGTGCTGGAATATTTGGTTAAACATTATTCTGGGTGTGTCTGTGAGGGTGTTTCTGGGTGAGATTAACATTTGAAACCCTCAACTGAGTAAAGTAGATCAAACTTCTCTATGGTGGCCTTATTCACTCCTACAGAGGTCTGAATGGAACGAAAGGTGGAGTACAGAGAGAGAGATTTTGCTCTCTCTGCTATCATATTATATATTTGTTATAATAGATCATAAATATAAGAACATACATCAGTTAAATTAAAATCAGAATGACACTAGAGAAAAACAAATGAAGCAGATTCTTTAAACAGATTAATGCAAATGATAGTCTTTAGCCAGGCTGATCACAAAATCAAAAGAAGATTTAACTTGTCAAAATCAGAAATGAAAGAAGAGACATCTGTAGATCTATAGACATTAAAGCAAGTACTGGCAAACTTTTTCTGTGACCAGACAAAAAGTAAATACTTTAACCTTTTCAGGCCAAATACAGTCTCTGTTGCTTACTCTTATTGTTGTTTTTAGAACTCTGCAATGTGAGCGGCAAGACATGCAATGACTCATGCCTGTAATTCCAGCATTTTGGGAAGCCCAGGTAGGAGAATCACTTGAGACCAGGAGTCCAAGGCCAGCCTAAACAACATAGTGAGACCGAGTCTCGGCAAAAACTCTAAAAAATTAACCAGGCATGGTAGCACCTGTAACCCCATTTACTTAAGAGGTCGAGGTTGGAGGATTGCCTGAACCCATGAGGTCGAGACTGTGTTGAGATGTGGTCATGCCACTGCTTTCCAGTCTGGGCAATAGAGTAAGACTTTGACTCAAAACAATTTAAAAAGCAAACTAACTTTTACCTCATGAGGTGTATAAACAGGCAGTGAGCTGGGCTCGGTGGCTCATCCTGTAATCCCGCACCTTTGGGAGGCTGAGGTGAGTGGATTGCCTGTGCCCGCGGGTTCAAGACCCGCCTGGGCAGTGAGACCTCATCTCTACAATAAATCAAAAAATCAGCCGGGCATGGTAGCGCATGCCTGTAATTCCAGCTACTTGGAAGGCTGAGGCGGAAGTATCGCCGGAGCCCAGCAAGTCGAGGCTGCGGTGGCCGGGAGCAGCCACTGCATTCCAGTCTGGGCGACAGAGTGAGACTCCAACTCAAAAAAAAAAAAAAAAAAAAAAAAAAACTGGCAGTGGGCCTGATCTGACTGACCCCAGATTAAAAGGTAAATAAGAAAAGTTATGAACAGATTTAAGCCAATAAATTTAGTAAAGTAAATAAAATGCAAAATTTCCTTGAAATACAAAACTTTCCAATGTTCGTTCAAGAAGAAATAAATAACAGGATTGATGATATACCTATTAAAAAGATTGAATTTGTAGTTAAAAACCTTCCAACAAAGGCAACCTCATGCCCAGACTAAGTTATTGGCAAATGCTGACAAATAAAGAAGAAACAGTCCCAGCTCTACAAAAATTCTTCGAGGAAATAGAAGTTGGGAACTTTCAACTCATTTTATAAGGGCAAAACAAACAAACACAAAACGAACTGAACCATATTCCTTACAAACATTGTATTAGTTTCTTCTGGCTGCTATAAAAATTACCACATAGTTGATTAAAACCAAAAAATATATATATTCTGTTACAGTTCTTGAGGACAGAAGTATGAAATCGGTATCCATGGGCCTAAATCATGGTGTTGGTAGAGCTGTACTCTGTCTGGAGGTTTTAAGGGAAAATTCATTCATTGTCTCTTTCAAAAACATGAAGTCCTATAAAGAAGAACTTTCAAGTGAGTGTGGTCTCTGATTTTATCCAGTGGTCTTCATCAACTATTCCAAGCTGACACGTTACCCTGAATTTGGCCTTTAATTCTTTCTTAAACTTTCCATTGATTTATTTATCCAGTTGTATGATGGCTTTTCTTTTGTACTTGGCCAAAAGTGAAATCATTCTTGTGTCTCTTCTGTCCTCTTTAGAAATTAGTTTACTTAGCTGCCTTGTAAGTTTAGCTCTCTGATGAGCTCAAGAAAATCTCCAATTTTATACATTATTCTTGTTTTTTGTTTTGTTTTTAGGGTGATGGTGTCATTCTTTGCAGCTTCCTACACCTTAAGCAGAAACAAAAGTTTACACTTTAAAAAATAATAGTACAGTTGCTAAAAGGAAGGGATTGATGTGACTATAATCCACGAGAAATTTAAAATATTGTCAGTTTTATTTAGCTACAAATTCAAAATCATTTGACTTCATTCAACTGTGTGATCTGAAAGTGAAGAATACCTATCAAAATCTAAATTAATAAAAGCTTTTCAGCTGGGTGCAGTGGCTCATGGCTATAACTCTAGCCCTTTGGAAGGCTGAGGTGAGAGGATTTCCTGAACCCAGGGATTCAAGCCTAGCCTGGGAAATTTTGCGAGACATTACCTCTACAATATATAAAAAAGTAGCTGGATGTGACGATGCGTGCCTGTGGTTCCAGCTATTTGGAAGGCTGAGGCAGAAAAATCACCTGAGCCCAGAAGATCAAGGCTGTGGCAGCTGTGAATGTGCCACTGCATTCCAGCCTGGGTGACAGAGTGAGACTCTGACTCAAAGAATAAAATAAAATTAGATAAAATAAAATAAATTAATTTGTAAATATCAAGAAAAACAAAAGTGTATACTGAGGACTGAAGAATTCAAATTACATTCAGACTATTTTAATTCTAAGTCTTCTACTTTAAAAGGAACACAGACAAATATAAATCTATGCTGGTGGAGAACCATTCAAGAAACTAAAAGTACATTTACAAAACTGAAGTTATTTGAGAAACAGGTAAGAAATCAAATTAAGTAGCTAAATGTGATATCTGTCTCTGCAAAGTTCCCTATGGAAAATAAACTGCTACAAACAAATAGAACATTTTTATTTTCTTTTAGAAATTAGTAGAATGAGAAATATTCTTGGAGACATATTTTATTTTTAGATTCCTTGTTTTCTCCTTCTCATTCCTAGACATATGAGTATAAACTAGATAATCAGTCTCTCATAATTCAAAATGTGGATGTGTAAAATGGATACAAAAATATTTCATATATTGGCTGGTTGTTATGCAAAAGTATTTTGCAGTTTAAAGCATGCTTTAAAACTGTAATTAAACATTGATAGAAATAAAAATATATAAATAAATAAAATGAAAAAATAAAATTGTAGATTACCAAAAATTGAGGATACCAACAACAGAAAAGTCTGTCAGTTAGCATATACTTACTATATGTTAGTCATGCTCTTATGTGCTTTATATAAAATATCCCATTTAAACTAAGCTACATAGTATCTCCGTTTTAACAATACTGTTACCTAGTCTCTCAGATTCTTGATCACTACCACCACTGAAATTCAGAAACCCCTCACTATTTCTCCAACAAATCGCTCTGCCTCCACAAATATAAATCTAGTATTTAATTCTCAGATAAGAAACGCACCTTGTGTCGTCAGTACCTTTTATTTGAGTTTATCATTAATTTATTATTCCTGCCTTTAAGATCACAATAATTAAAATAAAGATCTGTGAGTCTCTCAGAAATAATTTAAGGAAGTAACTTGCGCTGAGCACTGTGGCTCACACCTGCAATTTCAGCACTTGGGAGGCGGAGGCGAAAGGATTGTCTAGGGGCTTCAGGACCAGCCAGGGCAACTTGACGAGACCTCATCTCTATAATAAATTAAAAAATTAGCCAGGTGTTGTGGTGCACGCCTAAGATTCCCGCTACTTGGAAGTATCATCTGAGCCCAGCAGGTCGAGGTTGCAGTGGATGTGAGTGTGTAACTACACTGAAGCCTGGGTGAAAGACACAGATTCCTACATATATATGTATAAAATTGTCTACTTAATAAAGAACATAGAAAAGGAACACATAGAGTCACTTGCCACCAAGTATGTAATCAGGGCTCCACATAGGAGTCTGGTGTCAAAGCCTTATGACAGAATTTCACAATGTATTTTTACAAAAAAAGTCACTAATTATGTAAGACACTATTAATGTCAAAAAAATTCCAAAAGTTGTTATTTGATTTAAATAAATATGAAAATCATGAGCCAATGAGACCTACTTTTTTTTTTCTACTGTAGTTCTCAAAGTCTTGAGTATTCTGTGAATCGCCAAGTATTGTAGTTAATACTCACTTTTAGTTCCAGGACCTCCATTTCCATTTTGCTATTGTTTTATTTGTTTTGATTTCTTAGATTATCTCACATTTTAAAATTCTACAGAACAAGTTTAGGGAACACTTTTTATTTTAACACTTTTAGTATAAAAAAACGACTGCTATAGTGTCTTCTAGGCATGCCTGGTCGTTTGGGGACACTGGCTTAGCATTCATATTTTGACTTTCTACTCAAATATCTTCCATGTGGAGATGAAGGAGTAAGCTTTACAATTGAAAGAGAAGTTTGAGACATAGCAAATAAAACTATGGGCTGGGTGGGGTGTCTCACACCTGTAATCCCTGCACTTTGAGTGAACGAGGTGGGAGGATTGCTTGAGTTCAGGAGTTCAAAAACAAACTGGGCAACAACAGCAAGATCTCATTTCTACCAATATATATATTTAAAAATTAGTCCCAGTTATTTGGAAACCTAAAACAGAAAAATCGCCTCAACCCAGGAGGTTGAGGCTGCAGGGAGTCACAATCTTGCCACTGGACTCCAGCCTGGGTGACAGAGTGAGACCCTGACTCAGCAACAACAAAAAAAGAAAAGAACATTATGTCTGAAAGATTAATTGAAAACGTCTGTAAGATTCTAAATAAAAAATAGTTATTGATATTAAATCCATTGTTCTAAAATATTTGTATATGCAAAGTAAGCTATTCAAATAGAAAAAAAATCAGTGAAAAAAGTAATCTCTACCATTGAGTGGACAACTAATATTAGTAAAATCTGTGTTTTTGTGTAGATTTATTATTTCCTTTAATTCCTAGAATAAATCTTCCAGTTTAATATTATTATATATATTTTAAAGGTAAAGTAATGAAGACTCAGATAAGGTCATTTGCCCAAGTTTACACAGCTACTAAATGGTAGACTGATATTGAAATCTCAGAACTTAATAACTCTAATATTCTGCTGCTTTCCACTATACTTAAAAAAGATTTAAGTAGCTGCTTAAAGCTAAGAGCATATTTGCTTCATTTAAGTAACATGGTGTAAACAAAACATCAAAGAAGGAAATTGCAAATTGGATAACAATGGTTTAAAAAAATTGGTTTCTTTAATCATAAAGGAAACTTGGGACTTGAATACCCTAAATAACTGAAACTACGTTTTCCACATAAATGTAGGGTTATCCTCTCAAAGATTTTCTTTTGTTCTTTCTATTTCATTTACTAGATGCATGGGTTCATTGACAAGACTCTATGATTACAAGCTAAGCTCGGGCTATTAGAATTTATTAATGAAGAAGTAAGTCTTACAAACATCAGCTTAAGTTTCTTAGTTATATCCTCTCATTAGAGAGATACTGTGCTTATTCAAAGGCAAGATTAACTAATCATTGTGTTATAGAGGTGAACATAATTTATCAGGTATAGAAGTATAGAGAGGACATTCCTAGTTCAAAAATTCAGAATCTGATTGCTCCAAAATCTCAAACATTTTGAGTGAAAACATGACATCACAAGTGGAAAATTTCACACTTGACCTCATGCAGGATGTTGCAGTTAAAACACAATCAAAACTTTGTTTGATGCACATTATTATTTAAAATTTTAGAATAAACTACTTTCAGGCTATGTGTATAAAGTGCATATGACACAAAAATAAATTTTCCACTTAGACCTGGGCTTCAATCCCCAAGGACTCTTATTATGTGTATGCAAATAGTTCCAAATACAAAATTACCCCAAATCCAAAACACTTCTGGTGTCAAGCATTTTGAATTAGAAATACCCAAGCTTTATAAGCAGTATAATTGACGACAGAGAAATACTAAAAAGTAAAAATCACTCACATAAACAAATAGTGATCGTAAAAAAGATGCTTAGCAATATCTTGAAAATATTTGAAGCTAGCATCATATAACTCAAAGCAGAGAAGAGTTCTGTCAGGTTACAATGTCATTTCCTGTTGGTATATAATTTCCATTGAAGTCTGTTGCAAATTCTAGTGATTTCAGTTTACACTGAGCTTCAACTAGTGCATGATCTATGTGACGTTGACTAGCATGTGATTAAACAGTCAGGTCCTGAGCTATTGCTAATGATGATTGAAGTAGAATCTGTGAAAACGAGGACTCCATTTTAAGTTGATTAGAGTAAGTCTTGTTGCCAGCGGAACTTGAGTGCAACCCATTTCCAACTGCCAGACTAAAATTGACTGGGGGAGTACACAGGTCCAATGGAGATTCCAGAGATGCAATTATTTGAATTGGAGACAGAGATCAATCATTACAGCAAAACCAAAAACAATAATAATAATTAAACAATTTAGTAGCAAGGGCTTTGAAGTGAAACACAAAATTCCAGAATCAACCAAATGTGAAAAAGAGATTGGACTAGAGATGAAGACTACAGATTTTTATTTTGCAAGAAGGTCAAATATTATTATTCATTATGCAATGAAGAGGAACTAGAAATTGATAACAAAAGCCACTGTCTTTTAATGTTGATTGCATACAGTAATGGTATAATAAACTCCATGTAGTTTTGATAAATAAGTGCAGACTTGGTTATGCTCAATACATCCTTTTGTCAACTTCCAACATTTCCAGGTTATAACAAAATTGAAATCACTCAGATTCTGTTTCATGTTAATATATGAACCACGTGAACATTTTCTGAATCTTGGAATCAAGATTCTGATATCCAGAATGAACAAATCCAGACATAAAGATGCTTTCTCAAATAATTTTGCCTTAAGAAACCCTAATTTTATTTGGGTATGCTATACCTCACGGCAACATTTACCTCTGTATTTTGAAAATTTGTATTTACTACCTATCTCTTAAAGAAACTGAGATGTTGGAGGGAAGAAAATTGTGTATTATCCATCTTCAGGTCTTCAGTGCTTAACTCTATACATGGAATACAGGAGAGGCTCAGTGTGCTTAGTGACATAAACTGGATAAAATATGAGTGAATAAATACTAACAAAAAGAAAAACAATGTGGTATTGCATAAAGATGACCAGATTATGAGGAATTGGATGAGTATTTGCTCTTCAATTTTGACTTTGATATTAGACAAAGGATGTTTTCAGGCTCAAATTCCCTCAACTGAAGATGAAGAGCTTGAACTTGAACGGTTGTTCATAAATATTTGGTTTATTTTTAAATGTTGTATGTGTTTTGCTTTTAGTTATGGAGTCCTGTTCTACCACATGTTCTCGCTCATAAGTGGGCCCTGAACAATTATCATAATACTATGCTATAAAAACGAATTGGCAGGAGTGGGAAACTGCTGGAGGTGGGGAGCATGCATCATCAGTAAGGGTACCTGATCTCAAACCAAGTGAAGCTGGGACCAAACGGAGGCCTAAATTTTACCTGTACAATGACCGTTTGTATACCTAACCCTGAATTGTACCCTACGTCTTTAAAATAAAAAAATTTAAAAAAAAAAACAGACCTCAAATTCCAACATATAAAACAGATTAAAATAGACTAGAACTGAATGAATAGGGGCTCAAGTTAGGGAGTATCCCCTGTTTCTTCTACTGCTGTTTTGTTCTTACTTCCCACCCTCCAACACAACAGTTCTTCATGAATTTCCTCTCTGAGGTTTCCAAAGAGCACAGGATGAGTACCACTGCTCTAATATATAATATTTAAGCAATGAGTAGATAGAAAAAATACTATGTATGTGAATGTGTTTAAATAACAAAATATTTTAGAGTTAACATACCATTACCGTGCCCTGCTGCTTGCATGCCTGTCATGCTATGATTGAGCTAATTAATGTTAGGCTTTTCTATATAAACTACTGTATATATAAAACAAATTAGTCAATAAGGTATTAGGTATAAACATTTTTCTAGACTTTTTAAAGCAAATTCATTCTTGTTCCAACAATTTTGTATGACTTTTTAAAAGCACCTTATTTTATTTTATTTTTTGAGTTGGGAGTCTCACTCCATCGCCCAGGCTGGAATGCAATGCCACGTTCAGGGTCATCCCAGCATCAACCTTCTGGGTTCCCGCTATCCTTCCACCTTAGCCTTCCAAGTAGCTGGAACTAGAGATGCCCACTACCACGCCCGGCTATTTTTTTTTTTTTTTAATTTGTAGAGATGAGATCTCGACAATTTGTTCCAGCTGGTCTTGAACCCGTGGGCTAAGGCAATCCACTCGCCTCGGCCTCCAAAGTGCTGGGATCACAGACTGACACTGAGCCCTGCCAGCACCTTATTTTTAACGTGTGATGTAATTGCAACAGCTAAAGTACATAACATAGAAAAGTTAATTAAATATTAAGAATTTTCTCTCAAGTGTGATTCATTTTGAATTTCATATTTTACTCTTCAGTTGCTTTGAAAAGACAGCTTTCTTAATCTAATTAAAATATTGCCATACTCATGCTGCCAGTCATGAATTTAGTGAGTACAAAGAAAAGTTGTAGGATAAATTTTTTATTTCCTATTAAAAATTATCTTTAAAGTATTAATAAAATGATTTTTAAATTGCTTCACCATGTTTATCATTATTAAAAATAGTATAGATTATGTTTTACTTGATAACTATTTAGTATTTTTGGTATGAATATGATCATGTATTCTTCTCTATTAGAGCTCTTTGTATTAATAGCGTGTCCTGATTAATACATTTCAATATATTGTTTAACTTTTATGGAAATGGAAGGTAAACATTCTTCCAAAGGTATCCACTACTAAAGAAATAGTATAAAATCTCTCTTGCATATTTTAAATGTGCAATTTAAAGTCAACATAAGTTTCAGAGTATATGTTTATGAGTAAAACCAATTATTTTGACCAAGTAAGTTTTCCTATATTTTTTCTGTGCTTATATATTTACCAAGAAAATATTAGTGTAGAATATTAAACCAGACTCAGTTCTTATTCTTATAGAGGCTAGGCATATAGTAGGTAGAAAGCAAAAATTTTATTAATGACAATACTTTAAATTTCTTGAGTGTTTAACTTGTACTAGACACTGTTTTAATAGTTTTAAGGGTGTTAAACAGAAAGAAATATAGAAACAAATACAAGGCTAAGCCCTGGCTATGAGGCTGTAAGCCTCTGTCACAGTCAGAAAATTGAAGGATCAGAAAATCACCCCTGCAAATATTGGTCCCAAGAGCATACTGCCTTGAAGTAATAGCTAGGAATCAAGAATCATCCTCCAGAATGTTGAGTCACTAATTTACCAACAAGAAAAAAAATGTGCACCTTTCACTCCATTTTGATCATTTCCAATTCAAATGTCATAGTAATTGATTTGGTTGGCAAAGTCAAAATCAGATCTAAGATCCTAGCTTCAAGGAAATCTGGGAAGTGCAGGTTTAGCACACTAGAAGATAGTTGGAATAGGGGTCCAAGTGGACAAATCACTATGTCTATCCACCTCAAAGGTGACTTTTGTATATTAAGAATGTGAATTATTCTACAAACTGAGATTGCATATTTCACAGATTAGATCAAGACAGAGGATCTAGAAAACCTACATCTCCTTCAAGCCTATTCATCATAGATTGTTACAAATACTATTTTAGAAAAATAAACACTCTGTCAAAAAATTAAAAAAATAAAAACTCTAATAGCTTGGGAAAGCAAAAAATGAACTCTAAATAGATGAGACATTTTGAAATACTTCTGGGAGATTGACATTTTTTACAATCTTAAAGATAAAAGATTAAAGAAAATTTACTACCATGAGAAATATATATAAGAGCAAGCTACCACCACACCTATTATAATTTCATGATATTCCAAAATTAGAGTCGAAAATGAACCCTAAACCGGGCTCGGTGGCTCAGCCTGTAATCCCGCGCCTTTGGGAGGCTGAGGTGAGTGGATTGCCTGAGCCCGCGGGTTCGAGACCCGCCTGGGTAGGCGAGACCTCATCTCTACAATAAATCAAAAAATTAGCCGGGCGTGGTAGCGCGCGCCTGTAATTCCCGCCACTCAGAAGGCTGAGGCAGAAGGATCGCCGGAGCCCAGCAGGTCGAGGCTGCGGTGGCTGGGAGCGGCCACTGCACTCCAGTCTGGGCAACAGAGTGAGACTCCAACTCAAAAAAAAAAAGAAGAAAAAAGAAAATGAGCCCTGAAGAAGGACTTTTTAGTCAATTTTCAGATTATTCATTATTTCATTAGTAATGCACCTTCCTGAATTAAATTTATTACAACAGTACAGCTACCTAAATAGATTTATTATTATGTTTGTGTTGGAGCCTAAAATAATATGTAAAACAGGGCTGCTAGAAATTGAGACTCCAAAAATAATTAATAGTCAATATTCCAAGAATAAAATAGTCTTTATTTTGCCAATTAGGGAGACACATAACCAGGTTTCCTATGCTCAACTCATGCACTCTAAAGTGAAGCTTGCCAGATAGCACCTCACTCACAGAAAATGCAGACAACCCCCTAATCCCTGCCACCTCAGTTATGGAATGACGTTTGTTTGAGAAATCAACTTATATCATTGCAATGGAAACTTAAATTAGTTATATACATTAGTCTGCATTTTCACTTATTACTATAATTTACTAGGAGTTGAGATCTATAAAATGTACTAGGAATTGAGGATAATTAATAGACCTAAAGAGAAGGAACAAGCTGAGTGTGCAAAATAACTAAACCTGGAAGAAAGAGAAACAAGCAAAAGAAAATTGTACTAGTAATTATCAGAGCAGTTTAAAAAAAAAAAAAAAAAAAACACATTAATTAAAAAAGATAAAACTAACACCATTGTGGAAAAAGAAAATGTTAAACAATATAACATGCTTATTTAAAATATAAGACACATGCCAGGTTTGATGGCTCATGCCTGTAATCCCAGCACTTTGGGAGGCAGAAGTGAGAGAATTGCCTGAGCCCAGGGGTTTGAAACCAGCCTGGGCAATTTGGCAAGATCTCACTCTACAATGAATCAAAACAGCTGGGCTTGGTGGTGCATGCCTATGGTTCCAGCTACATGGAAGGCTGAGGTGGAAAGATCACCTGAGCACAGCAGGTCGAGGCTGGGGTGGCTGTGAGCATGCCACTGCACTCCAGCCTGGGTGACAGAGTGAGACACCAAATAAATAAATACATAAATACATAAAAGACATATTTGGCTAAAATTAAAATTTGTTATATAACAGAAATCAAAGAAGTCTTTCAGAACCTAGAGAATTAATCTACTGGAGATTTTTGTATACCTAATTAAAGTCATCATGTCTGCCTTAAGAAAATAACAAAGCAAATGGAAAAGGAAAAATGTACGTTGATTCCGTTTATTGTTATTTGGTTTGATGCGTGTGTGTGTGTGTGTGTGTGTGTGTGTGTGTGTGTGTGTGTGTGTATGTGTTAAAGTGATCATTTTTCTCGAATAGTCTTCAGATTTAAAAAGTCCATCAAGTGCTAAGGAATAATTACCTGTTCTTTCCTTTAACTTTTACCTTCTAACACACTGGTAATATTGTAGAGATATTAAGATAAAATTTTTAAAAAGAAAATATTAACTTCAAGGAAATAAGTAAAATATTATCTCAAATTTCCTTTTTGTAACACTAATACTAGAAATAAAATAATCTCTTTAAATTTCTAAATGATATTTATTTTTAACTTAGCACTGTATTTTGCTAATACTTTAAATTTAGAAGATATAACATTTTCAGTAAAAGAATAATAGCAACTTTAACTGTTAGTTTATAGTTTGGAGAGTGATGAAATAATTCTTTGAGAATGCATGTCAAAATTTTAAAAAGTGATTTTAATGGAGATAGATACAGAACATAAAAAAACAATAGCTACAAAAGAAAGCAATATTTTAAATCTGTATTATTTTTATGCATAGTGAAATACAGTAAACTATCATTCACAGTCTGTATTTTAAAATAGTTGATGATTACAACATAAAATTCAGAACTGATTAAAATAATAACCTGTTATGTCAGGGAGTAACAGGAATAAAACAGTCATTCAACTTGATCGTTGTTATTGAATAAAAGTTAAAAAAACACATGTTGTCCTGATAGCTATTGTAAAAGCATTCAATAAAATGTAACATGTATTCATGATTACAAAAAATAATTCAAATTTAGGTTTAAAATTAAATTGTTTGGTTAATAAAAGGTATCTACCAAAATCTATCAAAAACTTCAAACTTGAAATAATAGATGTCCAAAAAAAAGAAACAAAAATTATGTTGATATTTAGCAGTATCATAAAGTATATTGATAAGAAGCACACATACATGCACATACATGCAAGCTCACACACTTGCAACCTTTGGAAGGGAAGAGTTGTACCTTTCATTAAATGCATCATATATGATGACATATAAACTCCATAAAAGTAAAGGATTGTTATATCTACTGATATATCCTCAGAGACTAGAAATTACATTACACATAGCAATACATAAGTGTTAAAGTGACCAGATAAAATGATATATAAACATTAATAGCTCTTCTATACAGCACTGAGGAAATTATCTTAAAAAATAAACATCGGGACAACCCCCTTGGGTCCCCTCCCACTATGGGAGCTTTTCTGTCCTCTCAATAAATTATGTTTTCTCAAAAAAAAGAAAAAAAAAATCAACAATGAATGTATGGAAAATCTAAGAATGAAACTGATAAATGAGTAGTGACTACATAAAAAACTTTTTGTCACTTTAATTAAGGGCCCTTAGAAAGCTTAGGCAACTGAAATAAATTGATAAGACTATATAAATACTGAGAATATTTTTATTCTTAAGTAGAAGTCTTTGTAATAGAAAGATGTTCTTCTCAAATTAATTTTAAACCTGAAACAAAATAAAATGACAAACTATAAAAAATAATTAAAATATATGAAATTCTTTAGTAGCAGAATATAAAAAGAACTAAAATATTTTTAAATAAGTCAAGGAACACAGAAAAATGTACCAAATAAATCATATATTGGTATACTTATACTTTGCATAAATAAACAGAAAGACTCTCAAACTAAAAGGTAATAAAAAAACAAATGTAAATTTAAATGACAGTGGTCATCATGTTTCACATCTTAAAGTAGCAAAATGTATTTGAAAATTTGTTGATACTTTTTACAGGTGAAATCATGGAAAGAAAGAGCTCCAGGAGCCTGTAGGTAATTATGTTGGGTGTTCTGCACAAAGGCTGATACATGAATTAAGAAAAAGGAAAGAAAGAGAAAACAAAAATAAACAAACAAAAACAGTGGCAAACACAGCATGTACAAACCAGAAGGACGGTGGTGGCTAGATATACCTAGAACAATGAAAACAGACAAAATTCAAAAATGTGCAAGGAAGAAAGACATAGAAATGAGTGAGCAGAATCCCCTTTTTTATGACACAGAAACTCTCTCACATATTCCAAATAAGTATTTTGTATAACTAATATATTTTAAGTAAAAAAATGGTAATATGTCACCAGAACACAGGAGAAAATCCCTTTCTTTTCTAGATACTACCAATATGACAGACTATTGACATAACAAGTAGAAACTGACTCAAAACTAGAGGGAAGAGTCTAAGGTTGAGCATGAAAAAGAGAGATAACATGATCGTGGCAATCCAGGTCTTGGGAGCTATTAAAATGATAACAATGCCTGAGTTGACCCGTGGAACATTTCTCATAGACACTATACGTTCAGGCTGAAAACTAAGAAACATTGTGAAAATATATACAAATGCTAATATTTCTAAGTTTTTAAAAACAGATACAAATGTAAATATGCTCCATTTTGGGAAACTTACTATATCAAAAAAATAAGAAAATATTCTCATCAAGAATCTGAGGAGAAAGCAAGAAAGGGGGTAGAGAGAGAGAGAGAGAAAGAAAAACTAATTTTCAAAAAGTAAGCTCCAAATACAAATATTTGCATCATGAGAGCAACAACTTGGTGGATCAGGGCTGCTAACATTCAACCTCCTCTACATCATCTGACATTAAATATGCATCGTTAACTACTGATCCTACCATGTATAAACATGGGAACTTAGTTACTTTTTTCAGCTTTTGGACATACAGCAATAGTGATAATTTTCTCTGTGGATTACATTGTCTCCTTGTATTTTTGCCAGTTGGAAAGCATTTAAAACCATATTTTCTTTTGGATTTTTGCACATCATCAGCATAACTATTAATCTTGCCGCTGCTATCATTATATTGTAATATTTTTATCAAAGATGAACTTGAGCTATGGAAAATGTGAAGCTTTTTCACCGTAATGCATTTTTCTTTCCTTCTTTAAAAGAGTATGAAAGACAATGCTGTTATCAAGCACAGCAAGCAGTGTTACTTGAGCAAATAACTTGCTAGCTTTTTCATTAGTCTTTTACAACAAGATTTGATTTTTGACTGAAGTTAGTCTTTTAGGACAAGATTTGACAATTGACTGGATAACTGATTGGGGGCATGGCATGAAAGGGCACTTGTAGTTGAAAAATAAGACAAGGCAATTTAAGTTTAAGAGCTTTGTGGATTGGATGGGGGCAAAGGAAAGGTTAACAGAGAAGGAGAGTTATACCATACAAAATTTAATCTGATGTGATGTGACAAAGATTTTTTTCCTTGACAAATCTCTAAACAGGCTCCTTTCAGTCTTCTACTAGGCCTCAACCTTGGCCTATTAAAAACTTGAACAAACACTGATAAGTTTCTAACAGCTGAAGACCACTTCCCCAAGAGGATGCTATCCCCCCTACAGTGCTTGCCTGAGAAAATTCAAGGCTCCACAATAATTTGGTTTCAGCCAACACATGTGAGGACAGGGCTTCTGTCCTCCAGTGTCTGTTGGAGGAGAGAATCCTAACTTCACTCACTTGCCAGGTAACAGATACAACTGGCACAATTGCATTCATACTAATTAACCTTAGTAATTTTTCACTTCTCTGACTCAGAGCTCCAGCTTATCCCCTTCCCTACCTGGTCGTTCTCTCCTTTTTTAAAATTTGTATTTTATTATAGAGATATGAGGTACAATTGAAGATTGACTACATGAGTAGGCTGCATGCAGGTGAAATTTGGGCTTCTAACTAGCCCTCACTCTGCTTGGTATAGGGTCAGTTACTCTTTGTGTTGTCACATGCCCCTCACCCTCCTCCCTCCTTCCCCTAGAACTACCCAGCAACTGTCATCTCTCTCTTGTGCTCATGTGACCATTGTTCATGGCCCACTTATCAGTGAGAACATGTGGTATTTAGTTTTTTGTTGTTGTGATACATCACTTAGTATGATAGTCTCCAATTATATCCAATTTGCTGTGAAGTCCTTGATTTTGTTCTTCAATCTCTCTTTAAAATTCCTAATCACCTCTGAACAAAATTGAAGTTCAGTGTACAGTGGACTGTTTCTCCTACTGAAGATGTTATTAATATCTGTCCTTACCTTTACTGGTATCCAGTTTTATTTATATTTAACAGATGAGGCAAGGCAATGGCAAAAGTCAGGCTCCCAAGTCCAAGGAAGATCAATTGTTCAATCTAGAGACTTTAAAGATTTCATGACTCAACATATCTTCTATATGAATGGAATTTGTTTTCTTCATGTATTGGGCATCAGGGAATTTGGGCCTCAGGGAATTTGGGCCTTCGAATGACCAACGCTAAGACACTCCAAGAATGAATTCTGTCTTTAATTAACGCTCAGAGAAAAGGAGATTAAATTCTTGCCTTATAATTCCTTTCTGACAACCTTTCGTATTGTTGATTTAGTTCTAAACTTAAAAAAAAATTACTTTTTTTTTTTATCATTTCTCAAAAAAAATCACAAAATTGGATCTATCTTTCTAATACAAACTATGTTAAAAATATTAAACTGAAGTTATAAGTTCTTAAAAGGTGATCTGGTCAAAAGAAAGGGGACATGTGACCATTTCTAGAACTCATCTTTTAATTTCTAGTATTTAATCAGTTGGATTATTAGTCTTTGCTGAGACAATTCTCTTTTTTCTTTTCACTAACCTCCCGGATCCTCAGAAAAGTAGATAGACTGGTCTCCTGTTCATAAAATATCTAGGACTTTATAATTCTTAATTCTTGCTTTTTCTCCACTTGCTTTGATTAAGAGAGCAAGAAACACATAATCCTTTGTTAATTGGTGATATTAACTCTTGGCACACTGGCCAAAAATTTGGCTCAAATTTGTGTTTATGTTCCTTGAGTCTTATGAATTCGTTTTGTCTTTTTCAATATTTATTTTTGTATCTGGGTTTACAACCCCATCTGCCATTGTTTTATTAACATGAAGTCTCAGCTTGCTATCTAACAAATACAGTCTTTCATATCTTTATCTCTGTTGTTTGTTCTGACAGAAATAAGCATTCTTCTTTTTTTTTTTTTAAAGTCTCTTTTCAAAAAGATATTTTTGATAGCTTTTTTTTATTCTCCTCTGTCTTGAACTAATATTAGTACACTGAAATGAAAGTCACCTTGCTTGGATGATGATTAATAAATGTCAAAAGCTGAAGACTGAGCATTGGCGAGGAGAGAACAATTCTTTTATTTAACTGACTTCCCCAAAAAAGAGGCCTTGAAGGCCATTAAAAGTTTTCGTACTTTAGTGAATATAAAATCTTCAAATCTTACATTTTAACCAATAATTGTATCACTCATGAGGATAATTCTCAAATAAATCTGGGCTAATATGACAACATTTAATTTTTTTTCCAAAAATAAATGAAGCGCACAAATTATTAAAATAAAATTAATAAATATTCATTAACTAACATGGACATTCTGGAAGGATAAAAAACATACTTGCAATGAGTTTACAATTTAGTTACAGAGAAAGCAAGGTGGTACAAAGCAATATAAGTCATAATAGTATTCAGTGAATAATAGATACCAAATGAAGTTTATGAAATAAAAATTATTCAGGGGTTTAGTGATTAAATCAGTGCTTAATATGGAACTTAGCCTGTGTACAGAAAGATAAATCCTTGCTAAGACTCAGCTCAGCAAATGACCGCATTGGTGAAATAAGGATATTTGGGCTGGTATGTACTTGGATATAGAAATGCAGAGATTTGAGGCAAGTTGTAGAGTGTTGACTCCTGGTATTGTTATGCTTGTTGTATTTGTACACAGTAGTAACAGAAGGCTTACCTGAGTGACTTAATGCAGAATAGATAAGAGAAAGAGGGTGAATCTGTTAAATATTATACTCATCTCTCTGTGAAATGGTAAAGGTCAAAATTAAGATGGTGGCAGAACAAAATGTGGCAGAAATTTGTCAGAACTTAGATATTTCCTGGATATAAATGGCAACTTCCATCATGAAGAAAATCAATAATATGGAACTAGTTAAAATCAAAATAACTTTAGTTGCTTCTTATGTCATATCTGTGTGTCAAAAACTATTCAGAAAGTTGAAAGATATAAAATTATTAACAACATTTATTTTATTAATCCATAAAATAAGAGTGTAGTAGACAAGATGAACATTACTAGCAGAGTAACGACTATATCTGGTTACGGTGCCTGGCACCTGATAGGCACTCGGTGGATATGTGCTGAACAGCATATGTATAATGGAGATATGAGAAAACATGACATATGTCATAAATCAATTCTGACATAATCATTTAATAGCATGTGTACACATATGATTTATAATTTACATTAAGTTCTGAGTGATCTTTATTTAATTGATTTCCCAAAAAAGAGAACTTGAAAGCTACTAAAAGTTTTTGGACAATAGTGCATATAAAATCTTTGTTTTTAAATCTTAGAACATTTTTATTCAATCCATATAAACCCATTTATTATGATTATTTTTTCCTAGAGGAAGTAGATCACTAATAATTTAATGCTTTATGTTTTGATTTGTTTTTAATTAAAAACCATAACCCAGCCGGGCTTGGTGGCTCAGCCTGTAATCCCGTGCCTGAGGCTGAGGTGCGTGGATTGCCTGAGCCCGCAGGTTCGAGACTTGCCTGGGCAGCAACACCTCATCTCTACAATAAATCAAAAAATCAGCCGGGCGTGGTAGCGCATGCCTGTAATTCCGGCTACTTGGAAGGCTGAGGCAGAAGGATCACCGGAGCCCAGCAGGTGGAGGCTGCGGTGACAGGGAGCAGCCACTGCAGTCCAGTCTGGGCGACAGAGTGAGACTCCAACTCAAAAACAAAAACAAAAAAAACCCATAACCCATCAAAAGCAAAAGCTAAATTTGTATTAATGCAATAATCTGGGATTTCAACTATTTAAGTTTTGCATGGTTAATACTTTAGTCAAGTGCCCTAAATTATTGCTTAAAATAAACTCGTTAAGTGTCTTCCCAGTTAAAAGTTAAAGAGAGAAGAAAACCAATGTCTATAGAGTGCTTGCTATGCCCCTTTGCTAAACTAGATGGTTAACATTCATGGTCAGGTTGAATTTTCTCAACAACCATGAAGATGAGATGTTAATTAACACAGTCGTAATCACAAATATTAACTGTTTATACCTTTGCACCATAATACAATGGATTATATATGCCTTGTACTTTTAAAGATCAACCAACTAACCATTGTTTAATGTGTAACTTTATTTATGCTTTTATATATCCAAAAATGCCATTTATATACATAAATGTTATTCCCAGATTACATTGATAAACCATATTATGGGAACAAACAACACCAGGAATGGGCAACCAGTATATTTCTCATTTATATTCCATGTACCTTATAGGTTCAAAAGGAAAGCTCTTCTCATTGTAGTTACTTAGACCTGGGATGAAAAAGACTCCATCTCAATGTATTCTCAAGGTTATTATAGCAGGGAAATAAAATATGATTAATCATGAACTGGATTGTAAATCTTCTATCCAGAAGATACAAACATTTCATTAGCCAAAGAAAGTCACACAGCAACATCAGACTTGGAATGAGAACTAAATGTATGTGAGTAGCCTTAATGAAAACCACAAATACTTGTGAATAATTTCTCAACTTAACTGGTAAATATTTGTGTATGAGAGTGAATTAATCAATTTGTCAAATTTTTTTAGATATTTCTTTTTTTTTTTTGAGTTGGAGTCTCACTCTGTCTCCCAGACTGGAGTGCAGTGGCCGCTCCCAGCCACCGCAGCCTTGACCTGCTGGGCTCTGGCGATCCTTCCGCCCCAGCCTTCCAAGTAGCCGGAATTACAGGCATGCGCTACCACGCCCGGCTGATTTTTTGATTTATTGTAGAGATGACGTCTCGCTGCCCAGGTGGGTCTCGAACCCACAGGCTCAGCCAATCCACTCACCTCAGCCTCCCAAAGGCGCGGGATTACAGGCTGAGCCACCGAGCCCGGCTTTTTTAGATATTTCAAAACAAATACCTGTATCTTCTGACAGTTTGTAGTTAGTCTGAACAACATAGTTTATCTAATGAACTCCTCTTCAGGAAAATATCTTGACCACTGAAAAAACAAATTTGATACTATCTTTTGGCCCAGTATTTGGCAAGAAAAGACTTAAAATATCTTCAAAGTGAACAAAAATCACAATGAGGTCATGGAAATATTTATTAAGAATAAGTTCTCAAAATGATACAGTGAGATATTTGAATATGCCTGACTTAATAATCCAAAAATGGACAATACTGATACCCTTCAGTTTGACAAGAAAAGCTTTTATTTGACTTGATAAATGTTTTTGCTCAGTATACCTAGATATTAGGTCATAATTTTTATGGATGCGTTTAGCCACAGTCTATGTATTGACCTCATTTTTTCAATAACCTAAAGCCTCTGAACACTTGTTCCTTTCCAGAAGTAATTTTATTCAAAGTCTGTGGGGAAAGGTTAGCACAATCAAAGTGAATACATTACTTTAAATTTTATACCTCTTTAGCTTTCTCATTCACTGTATATATATTTTAAGCTCTTGGACTTTCTACATCCCTCGACACAAATTCAAATAATGTGAAAAATATATTATACTGGAATTTGTGCAAAATATAGAGAAATGCCAGATGTTTCATGGAAATGAATAAAGTCTCTGAATAAGTCAGGTGGCTATGATCCTTGAGACACAAATATCTTTTTCTAAGCCATTGGAAAGTAGCTAGTCAAATCAATTATCATTATGAGACACACACACACACACACACACAGAGAATTGTGCTGTTTAAATCACCTTATGATCTTACATTATTCTAAAAGGCTACATGTTAACCTACTCTGAGAACATTTTATTTAATCTTCAAGGTAAATATAGGCCTGCTAATGAGAGGAAGAGAGAAGAAGATTTACACATTGAACACCTACTATCTTTTTATACATGGCGGTAGACATGACGGACTGTTAGATAAGAGGCAAGACAATGATGGCGATTGATGATCAATAGATTGATAGGTACATATATAGACAGATAGATAACAGACAGGCATATGTACATATATATAAATATACTTCGATAAGGTATGTAGCTCTGTTTTAATATTCTAATCTATTAAAAGAAGATATCCACCTTACTGACTTAATGCGAGAATTAAATAACACAATTATTTAAAACCTTCCTCCTTATCAAGTATCCCATTCCTTCACTCATTCTGTTGAAGTATGCCCCAGACAAAAAGAACTGCTGGATGATAACTGAGTTACTCAAATTAAAACAGAACCAGGCAGCTAGAGCTGAATGAGAAAGTGATAATGTACCCTGTGGGTCTCAGAAAAATGTGAATCAGAGGGCTTTCCTTTCTGCAATCAAGCCAAACCAGTTATTTGTTGTCAGTGCCAAGATAAACTGCAGCAAGAAGTTCTCTACCCCAACTGGCAGTTTGAAAGAAACATCTGACAGAAACTTTTGGTTTTGGACTTGACGATCAACCAACCAGAATCCACCTAAACCAACTCATTAGAATTCATCTGCCCTAGACAATCATGGCTCAGACGTACCCACTGATCAGGAGCAAGCAGTTTCAGTATTTCATTTGTATAAATGAATCTGATTGGGAACCTAGGCTGGAACTTTTGCTATTAAACTTGGAATTTGTCTTTGTTCTCTGGAATTCACCTTCATTTTATACTAACATTGTGTCTCCCTTATTTGCAAACTGTTCACTGGAGTAAAGTCTTTTTTTTTTTCCAGATTCCTTTTCAGAGAATTTTTGTTCACCTTCTATTTTTTTTTTTTTTTTTTAGCACATACCAGGTTTTATATACTGTGTAGGCATTGGGAATTGCTCATGTAATAAAACACATACAGATCAACTACCCATGTGGAACTTACATTCTAAAGACTTGATAACGCTTTAAAAAGTTGAGTTTTTTAAAAAACTTGTGTTTGTTGCAACATTGTTCACAGTAGCAAGAACCAACCGTGTTGCCCATCAAAAGAGGACTGGATTTTTAAAATGTGGTACATATACATGATGGAATATTATGCAACCATAAAAAAGAACAAAATTATGAACTTCACAGCAACCTGGATGGACTTAGAGTCTATAAAACTGAGTGATCTTTCACAGAAACAAAGAACTGAGTAACACATATTCTCACTCATAAGAGGACCTTGAACAATTATCAATACTATAAGAGAATGATTGACAGTATGGGGAACTGCCGAAAGAGGGGTGGGGATGCAGCATTGGCAGTAGTGGGAATCCGCTTGGGAAAGGGAGTGGGGAACACTTCATTAACAAGGGTACCTGCATAATGAATGTTTGTATACCTAACCCTGAATTGTAGCCCACATCTTTAAAATTTAAAAAAAGTTAAAAAAATTTTTTAATTACTTGTGAAACTTTTGATTTTGTGCTTTTCCCTAGACTTTTGAGAACTAATTTTTAAAAGCAATGTCCAAATAAGTAACTCATCCTCTGTTTATTCAGTGAAATTAGTTCCCTATTTTCATTCCACCTTTCAGAATTGTATACATACAAACTCATTTTTATACTGAATAATGCCTAAGCACCCAATGGGGTGATCATTAAAAAATACAAAGTTTCTCTATTTGTCCACAGTGTTTCCTTTTATAACCAGTGTCAGTTGGCTATAAGTGATATCAGTGGACCTAGCCTCTGACT
This sequence comes from Carlito syrichta, assembly GCF_000164805.1. NCBI lineage: Eukaryota > Metazoa > Chordata > Mammalia > Primates > Tarsiidae > Carlito > Carlito syrichta. Next base: position 100,584 of record NW_007251292.1, read on the forward strand.
CACTGTGGTTCTTTTTAAGTCATAGAAATCAACATCATGCTTAGGATTCAAACAGCAAAACACAATTAATCATTGTCTTTACAAAAAGAAATTAAGTTTCTAAGTATGCCAGAAAAATCAATCCATGTTTTCAATGCAAGATTTTGAAGTAATAAACCAGAGACCTATAATTTCAGAATAGTAGCCTGAGGCCTGAAGCTACAATAGAGTTCAATGTCCAATCCTATATTTGTCATTTCTCTCCTCTGATTTAACTCAAATGTCTGGTGTTGTCAATATTATGAAAATAGCTGATTATGATAATGTAGAACCCATATGTAGGATTATAAAAGCAAACCACGCAAACAATTTATCCAGAAATCTAGATTTTATGATTTTTTTTCTGGTTCGTATTAAATATCATCTAGCAAATCTGAATCCTAACCTCCGTTAAAGTAGTAATTTAAAAATTTTACTGGCAAGGATGCAGAGAAAAAGGAACACTTCTACACTGCTGGTGGGAATACAAACTAATGCAACCTATTTGGAAAATTGTGTGGTGGTATCTGAAAAAACTAGAAATTGACTTTCCATGTGACCCAGCAATTTGCCTATTGGGAACATACCTGGGGGAACTCAAATCATTCTACAAAAAAAGATACCCACACACATATGTTTGTTGTAGCTCTAGTCACAATAGCAAAAACATGGAACCCACCATGTTGCCCATCAAAGCTGAATTGGATTAAAAAAATATGTGATACATATACACAATGGAATATTATGCAGCCATGATAAAGGACAAACATATGGACTTTGCAGCAACTTGGATGGATTTAGAGTCGATCATACTCAGTGATCTATCACAGAAACAAAGAACAGAGTACCATAAAATTAAAAAAAATTTTTTTTTCATTTTATTTATGTATTTATTATTATAAAGATGTGGGGTACAATTCAGGGTTAGGTATACAAATGTTGATTACGCAGGTACCCTTGTTGATGAGGTATGCCCCTTCCTCCTCTAGCAGTTCTCATTCATAAGCGGACCTTGAACAATAAGAAAGGGATTGGCAGTAGTGGGAAACTGTCAGGGGAGTGGGAAGTGGAATTGGCAGTTGAGGGAAACTGCTAGAGGAGGAAGGGCATACCTCATCAACAAGAGTACTTGCATAATCAATGTCTGTATACCTAAACCTGAATTGTACCCCACATCTTTATAATAATAAATAAATAAATGAAATGAAAAGAATAAAAAAAATAAAAATTTTAAATTATCTCTTGAAATCTTACTAACAAAATTATTGCAGCAGATGTTAGTCTAATCTTCAATGCTCTTGCATTTTCTAAAGTCACCTAATAGACAAAAATCATTTTGTACTGCCTCTCTTGTCATCCTTGTAAAAAGCAGAAATTAAGCAACATAGGAGTAATTTTCAGATAAGAAAACCAAAGATATGAAATCCAGTCATCACATAAATATGGTTAGCTAAAAGAAAATCCTAGATTATGGAGACCTCAGTAGAAGAATCTGTCAACGAATATAAAACATTTATTTTTCTCAAGCACAAGTTCATTGACTCTTTGAATTTATTGTTTACAAACGAAAAATAATTAATTGTGAATTAATCTTCAGGAAATAAGTAAATTGACTCCGACTCCTGTTAATCTCCTTTCCTACTCCTTCTTGATACCCGAAATTTATCTTGCTGTGATTCCTCTGACTTGTCTAGCAGACTCTCATGCCTTACCTCATTTGCTTGCTTTTTTTAGAGTACACATTTGCCGTAAAGCTAACAGCTTTTTCTCCTTCAACCTTCAGCTCAAATATCCTTTATTTTGGAGGAGGGAAATATTGCCAGACTCTCAAAGGCGCTTCCAAACAACACCCATAAGACTCTATGGTGGATTTCTCAATCAAAGCATAAATCTTTTTTTTTTTTATTTTTTATTTTTTTTGAGTTGGAGTTTCACTCTGTCGCCCAGACTGGAGTGCAGTGGCCGCTCCCGGCCACCGCAGCCTCGACCTGCTGGGGCTCCAGCGATCCTTCCGCCTCAGCCTTCCAAGTAGCTGGAATTACAGGCATGCGCTACCACGCCCGGCTGATTTTTTGATTTATTGTAGAGATGAGGTCTCGCTGCCCAGGCGGGTCTCGAACCCGCGGGCTTAGGCAATCCACTCACTTCAGCCTCCCAAAGGCGCGGGATTACAGGCTGAGCCACCGAGCCCGGCTTTCAAAGCATAAATCTATTTAAATCATATCTAATGTCAATATTCTTGTCTCAACCACTATGTTACAACAGACTCAAGAAAAGATTGCTCCTCATTAATTGCTGCCATCCTAGCATCAAATACAATGTCTGTAAGGCGCTAAGCAAATGTTCATGTGGTTTTTTGCTTTGGTGTAGGGAAGTTCTCCCCAATACATTTATTCAGATAGCCTGCAATGGATCATTACTGAGTACCTACCAAGTGTCAGTACCTACTAGGGCACACACTTAATAGACAAACATAATATTTCAAAAAAGTGCTCTGATAGAAAAAATTAGGACATCATTGCAGCAAATAAAAGACATTTCTAAACTGTTTTTGGAATTCAGAGGAGACTTCAACAAGATGGTGCTATTAACACTAAAGTCTAAAGTCATATCTTTATAATCTTTTTTCTAAAATCCTGAAGCCAGATATGTTCCAGGCTTCATAATTTTTCACATTTTAAAAAAAGGTAATATGATGCATAAACAGTATATTTGTAGCATCACTAATGGAATTTAGGGCAGCACTCCAGGGTTTAAAAGATTTCTATTGCAGCAGTAGAATGCAAATATGTACTTTAATTAGTAAATAACAGAATAATCTTACTTTAGTTTAGGTCAAATCTTGCTTTCAAAGGAGCACAAGTCAGACTAGGTACAATATTTTCTTTAATCAAATAAGTCCCAAGAATCTTTTTGTTTCTAGAGTTTTTTGAATTTTTTAATAGGAGATAGATGATTTTTGAACCTGGAATAATAAGAGTAAATATTTACTGGATTCTTATTTTTGCTAGGCATTATTGATTTATATGTTTATAATTAAATTAGTATTACAGCTTATAATTGGTATACTATTTTATGAGACAGAGAGTTAAATCAGGCAGAGAGTTGTTGAATCAGAGTTTAACAAAATCAGTCTGGTGCCAGAGTCTGTGTTTTTTGCCAGTAAACTGAAAGGTCTTTCTATAAGTTATGTAGATGAAGGGAGTGGACCTTGACCATGGGGTATTAGGGAAGGGAAAATGAATGAAGAGGACAGTTCAAACCGATATACCCAGGGTATAGCTTGAAAGGCCTTGAAAGGCAAGTAACTGTTTATAATATAGTATTTCATGATTTACTTCCTATCAAATAGGCAAAGAGCTAAGGGGTTGTAGGAGGCAAGGTGAGGAAGACGTCAATAAACTCTATTCTGAGCATTTTAAGTTTCAGCAGTCTATGATTTACTCTCAGAGAGTTGTTCCTTCACAGTTGGATAAGTGTGTGGCCTGGTGAGAGGTGTGTAGTGAATTTGTAGCTATGAGGTCATCAGCAAAGAAGTCATAATTAAACCATGTGGAGGAGTGATCGTTGAGCAAAATATGCTTTAAAAGAGAGGAAAAGATTACGAAGAAAAAGGAAGTTATGAAGAAACAATGTAAAAGAAGATCAGATAAAGAGAAAAATAGTCTAATCTCTGCTATATATCCTGATGCAAAAATTCAGTAAGGTATTATTAGGATGCATCATTGCTTAATAAAACAAGATGAGTTTATTAATATAAAATGTTCACTATAATAATATGCTGGAAAAAAAATCTGAATTTCTCAAATTACAGATGTGTCAAAGAATTAATGCAAAAAAAAGAAAACTGCAGATAAGCAGGAAATAAACCTTTAAAAACAATGAATAAACACTAACCATAAATGTTGTCCTCATAAACATTAGAATGGGAAATGTGTTACTAAAGACAAACCCAAAAGGTAGAAGGAAAATGATGAATAAAATTGAATTTGCCTAAAAATTTCAAAAATCTGTGGAAAAACTATCATAAGCAGACTTAGAAGCAAATTACCACACACTAAGAAATCTACCTGTGGTGCACAGAATTTTAAGAAGGCCCCCCAAAATGTTCACCCTCTGATAACCACAAGGTTTTACAATCCTTTCCCCTAAAGTGTGGGCAGAATTTGTGACTTGCTTCTAACTAGCAGAATATGACAAAGATGAGTGGATTTTGCAGATGTAATTAAACTCTCCAGCCAGTTGATTCTGAATTAATCAGAAGCGGGGTGAGTCTGTCCTGACCTACAAAGGTGAGCCCTATTAAGGGAGGTCCAGATTTTTTCTGATACAAGAGACAGAAATCAGCAGAGATTCTCCTGCTGGCCTTGAAGAATTCAGTGCTTCTGTTGTGTAAGGACCTACACACAACAACAAGGCAGGGGAATATTGGCAGCCTCCAGAACCTGAGATCGACCTTGACAATTTTAGTTTAGAATATAAGACTGACACTCTGGGTTATAATAACAAATGCTTTTAAGCTGTTTGAATGATTTATCATTGCATAAATTACTTTTTTAATGGATTTTAAGAACACATAATTGGAGAGGGAAACACATAGCATAAACAGCATGAAAAGATTATTCTTGAAAGGAAGATATATTGATAAGACAATAACTAGACAGAAACGAGATATTGAGTGTTTTCTTTATAATAAGATGATTCAACTGATAAAACCATACAGAAATAGAGAGTGTTTGAAAATAAAAGAAAGGAAATGATAGCTTAAGAACTCCAAGAAAAGACCGGTCGTGGTGGCTCACCCCTATAATCCCAGCACTTTGGGAGGCCGAGGTGAGAGGATTGCCTTAGCCCATGGGTTCAAGACTAGCTTGGGCAACTTGGCGAGACCTCATCTCTACAATAAATCAAAAAATTAGCCGGGCATGGTGGCACAAGTCTGTCTTTCCAGCTATTTGGAAGACTGAGGCAGAAGGTTTGCCTGAGCCCAGTAGGTAGAGGCCATGGGACCGTGAACATGCCACTGCACTGTACTCCAGCCTGGATGACAGAGTGAGATTCCAACTAAAAGAAATCTCTAAGAACAAAGAAAGTCGTAGGCTTAGGCATGAAAATAATTCAGTCCTTTATTGACAAGAGTCCTAATAATTAGTGAGTTTTAAAGACCTGGACATGAACTGATAGCTCGCTGAGTCATTGGGGGGCAACACCTTAAAATTGTTTCCCAACATTTTTCTGAATGCTTTTTTTGCTTAGCAACTTGGGCGTTTTTAAGGATTTTGCTTGTTTGTTTGTTTCCAGAAATCATAGCAGTAAATTAGAAAGTAACCCAGAGAGTATGTAGTCTAAGGATTATCCACACAGTGCTGAGGGAGGTGAAGACAGCCCCAACTTAGACATTGATCTCAAGTGAGAAGAAAAAGTCAGAGAGTAGAGTAATAGAAGAGAATTGTGGAGAAGCATACCACAAAAGAGAAGATATTTCAAAGGGCTGTCACATGTATCATCTAATTTGATCTCTAGATGTCCCTGAGGGAGGTAAGCAGGGCTTATTAACCTTATGTTTCAAAGGCGTACCTGAGGTGCCAAAAGATAAAGTGATCTGGCCATCTGGTGACTTCTGTGCATATTTTGGTGATTTCTTTCTATAATATCACATTAAAACAAAGGTTCACCAATGGTTTTTCTGAAGACCAAAATATTTTTGCATTGGTTTTGAGAGCCTCTAATCTTTTAGCTCACTTACCAATAAGTACAATCTCATTTGCTGATCTGAAGATTTACTGACAGGAGTAATCTCTGGGAGGAAAGAATTACAGGTAATTATTTAGTTTCTTCTTTTTCCTTTTTTACGATAAGAATGTATTAGATTTATAATCTTCAATCTATAATTGTTAACAATTTTCAAAATTTATTCTTAATGTACTTTTAAAGACTTCCTGACTACCTAACCATGTTTACCCTACCATTAAAAATATGCAATGCAAGAAGAAATAACTGTACAAAGAACAATATATTTTTATTGAGGACCAGAGTAAACATTTAAAACAAGATAGAAAACAGCTTATAGTATTGGTTACAAACATGAACTCTGAAACTGGACTTTTGGGTTCACATCTCAGCTTTGTGTGTGCTAAAAGACTCAATAAACATTTGCTGTAGGTACTATTGACAATTGAGTAAAGTGGTTAAGATGCACAAAACTTAGCATCAGTAAACTTGTGGTAGAAAAGTAACCTCAGCATTAATGGATATACACCATTCTGCAGAGTACTTAGTATTTCAAAATCCCAGTGTTCTCATGTGCAAAAGAGAACCATAACAACTTGTTTAAAAAGTTAATTGAACCAATAATGGCTATTATTAATTACTAGATTGTTGATAATATAAATTATTGTTATTGCTATCATTGATAATTATAAAAACTATTATCCATGTGATAAAATAATGTCCAAGAAAATTAATTATTTTGTGCATTATCCTGATAAGGTGATTCTCTGAATGAGAATTAACAAAATAATTCTGAGGTGTCTGAGACATAAACATAATTTTACCAGCATCAAATAGTAAGAATATTAGAGAAGGCAATTTTCTTTAGTGCCATTATAGAAAGACGGTGTCTCACATATTTACTTTGTTTTGATGAGAAGATTCTCAATTTTTCACTCAAGGAATATTTCAGAGGATTTGTTGATGATATGATCCTATACCTTGAAAATCCAAGAGAATCTGTCAAAAACCTGCTTGCAGTGATGAAAGACTTTGGCAAAGTCTTGGGCTACAAAATAAATGTGCAAAACACAGTTGCATTCCTATATACCAACAACGAGCAGGCAGAAACCCAAATAAAAAGCACAATCCCATTCACAATAGCCACACCAAAAATGAAATACCTCGGCATCTTCCTAACCAGAGAAATGAAAGACCTTTATAATGAGAACCACAAAACACTGCTCAAAGAAATCCAAGAAGACACAAACAAATGGAAAAATATTCCATGCTCATGGATAGGAAGAATCAACATTGTTAAAATGTCCATCCTACCAAAACCAATCTACAGATTCAACCCAATACCCATTAAGTTACCAACATCATTCTTCTCAGACCCGAATGACAATACAGAAATTCGTATGGAAACATAAACAGCCACAAATAATCAAAACAATCCTTAGCAAAAAAACAAAGCAGGAGGTATCATACTTCCAGACCTCAAACTTTACTATAAGGCTGCAGTAATCAAAACAGCCTGGTATTAATACAAGAACAGGCACATAGACAAATGGAACAGGATAGAGATTCCGGAAGTAAAGTCTCAATTCCTCAACCAACTCATCTATGACAAAGCCCCCAACAACAACAACTGGGGAGAGGAGAACTTGTTCAGTAAATGGTGCTGAGAAAACTGGCTGGCCACATGCAGAAGATTGAAACAGGACCCCTACCTATCACCATACACAAAAATTAACTCTAAATGGATCAAAGACCTAAACATAAAACCTCAAACTATAAGACTCTTAGAAAATGTAGGAGACACCCTTATGGAAATTGGAACTGGCAACCAATTCCTATTCAGAACACTAAAGGTCAATACCTTAAGAAATAAGATAGACAAGTGGAACTTCATCAAACTAACGAGCTTCTGCAAAGGAAAAGAAACCATCAAGAGAGCAGGGAGACAGCCCACAGAATGGGAAAAAAATATTTGCCAACTGTATATCTGACAAAAGCCTAACATCTAGGATCTACAAGGAACTCAAAAGTGACAAAAGAAAAAAAATAAGCAGCCCCTTTAAAAGTTGGCAAAAGACATGAATAGACACTTCTAAAAAGATATACGGGCAGCCAACAGACACATGAAAAAGTGCTCAGCCTCACTCATCAATAGAGAAATGCAAATCAAAACCACATTGAGATACTACCTAACACCAGTAAAAATGGCCATCATTAATAAAACAAACAACAGATGCTGGCAAGAATGTGGAGAAAAAGGAATGCTTCTACACTGCTGGTGGGAATGCAAACTAGTGCAACCTCTTTGGAAGACTGGCGATTTCTGAAAGAACTAGAAATTGACCTTCCATATGACCCAGCAATTCCCCTATTGGGAATATACCCAGAGAAACTCAAATCATTCTACAAGAAAGATAAATGCACATGTATGTTTGTTGAAGCTCTATTCACAATAGCAAAAACATGGAACCAACCATGTTGCCCATCGAAGATGGACTGGATAAAGAAAATGTGGTACACATACACAATGGAATATTATGCAGCCATAAAGAAGGACAGATATATGAACTTCACAGCAACTTGGATGGATTTGGAGTCGATCATACTCAGTGAGCTATCACAGAAACAAAGAACAGAGTACCATATGTTCTCACTCAAAAGCGAATCTTGAACAATTATAATACTATAAGAAAACATTTGGTAGTAATGGGAAACTGTCAGGGGAGTGAGGGGTGGGATTGGCAGTTGAGGGAAACTGCTAGGGGAGGGACGGGCATACCTCATCAACAAGGGTACCTGCATAATCAATGTTTGTATACCTAACCCTGAATTGTACCCTACATCTTTATAATAAAAAAAATTACTAAGGTATCTAGTATACATTAAGAAACAATAGAAATGGCTGGTCTCATGCATTTATTCTCCCATTTAAACTTTAGAATCTGTCAAGTCGCCCCCTCTTTTCCTTCCTTCAAAGATCCCATAATCATTTTTCAAGAGTTGAATTAAATGTATAGATTAATTCAGAGATAAATGACATCTTTATATTAAAAAGTTTGTGCATTTAATGGGTCTTTTCATTTATTCACATCATCTTTTACATACCTCAGTAAAATTTTGTGGTTTTTTTTCATCTAAGTCATGTACATTTTTAAGTTTATTTCTATGCATTTCATACTTTTGGTTGAAATTATTAATGGGACCTTTCTCCATTATATTTCCCAACTACTGTTGCTTAAACATGAGAAAGCTATTGATTTTTGTATTATTTATTTTGTAACTGGACATATAACTGAAGCCTCTTCACTAGCTCTAATTAAATGTATACTTGATTTATGCCCATTAAAAAAAGAACATTTCAGAGGAAATGTACAGTTCATTGATCAATCTCAAAATCGCCCTCCATGTTTAGAAGTGCTAATATCAGCTTCTCTAACACACTTACCATCATCTACCGCCTTCTTCAGTCAATAATATTGACTTGTACTTATCATACAGCAAGCATTGTTCTTGACTCTAGAAACACTTCAACACTAAGCAAGATTGACAAGTTCACACTCCAAGTCAAATGTAGAACACAAGGAGGAGAACAAGAAATGAATATGTGAATAAGACAATTTCAGGTAGTTTAAGTACTATGAAGAAAACAAGCCAAATTATTTGACAGAGAGTGATTAAGGGAGGATAGAAATGAAAGGCAAAATATTACAGAAGTTGGTGAGAAAATACTTTTCTAATGCAATCATGTAGGAAATAAATCCGAGTGGCAATAGGGAACAATGCACAAAAAGACCAGGGGAAATGAATACTGGAAACAGATATAAATACCATGAGTGTATGGCAAATGAGGTTGATGACACAAGTGAGAAATTTGATGACCTAAAGTGAGATGACAGCAGTAAACAATGACCAGATCCTGCATAGTCTTATAGAACTGGCCAAACCTGAAACCTGCTTCTCTGCATCTGGGTAGCTGTGGAAAGAGTTTGAGTGTAAATGGCAGTATCTGTGGAACTCCATGTGGCTGTGATCCTGCAGTACTGAGGGACAGGACCTTCCCAGATCAAGCGGAACCACGTGCATTGGCTTGAGTCTCAGATTTTAGTTTTTTATTGCTGCTATAACTGGGTTAAAGATGACAAATATTTTGCTCCTCTTACTTTGCTAAGTAAAGTGCATTATTTTAAAAGTCAATAACTAAATAAGTAGATAATGATCTGTTTTAAGCTAACTTTGTGTGTGGGGATGCATGCTATGGCTATCTGTGGAGTAAATGTTTTAAGAGGCTAAAAGAAAAAGAAATTTTTATTTTTTCCCTCTAAGGACTCATGATAGTGTAATAAATGTGGCATTAAAAATAATGCATAATACCATTCCCTCTTGTGTAAAGGATTGAAACTATTTTTTAAAACAAGTTCTAAATCTTACAGTTAGCGCTTAAAGAAAAATGGATCTATCAGGTGCACCAGGAGTAACTAGAGGAATATGGATGTAAGATACCATTCTTTCCATCTTTTCTGATCTACGCACATGTGTCATTCAAAATAAGCTCTCAGTATTAGGGCAAGTGATTATTTATTGAAATTAGAATAAAAACAGGAAATAGTACACTGATTTTTCCCCTCCCTATAATTTTCCTAATCTTTCAGAGCAAGAACCTCTCAAGAATAAATAGCATTCTCCCCAGCAATGGCTTTTGCTAGTAATAGATGATGTGAATGTGACTCATTCAGAGGTAAAGGTATTAACTAAATTCTTATTCCTCCTCTTTGTGTACAGTGCTAGACTACATTTTTCAGCTTACTTAGCAAAGAGTTCTGGCAATGGACATATTGCTAGCCAATAAAATATAAGCAAAAGAGATATTTATCACTTTCTGAACTGATGGATAAATATCTTCTGTGTGCAACCTGCTACATTGTTGACTCAACTGTCAGATTCATGAAGGTTAATACTGCAAACCTGAAAGCCTTGTATTGGAAATGGTAGGGACACCTGTCCAGAGGTCCAGACTCCAAATCATCTTGTGGAGAGTCACTTTATTAGAATCATCCTCTTTTCAACAACAACAAAAAAACAAGAAATAAATTTCTTCTGTGTTTGAACCATTTTAATATATTCATTTTAGCAATTATCACTTTAAGAAAACAATAAGTATTTTTAACTAACAAAAAGAAGATATGAAGCTGGGTGTGGTGGTTCATGCCTATAATCCCAGTACTTTGGGAGCCAAGGTGAGAAGATTGCCTGAGCCCACTGGTTCAAGACCAGCCTGGGCAACTTCACTAAACCTCATCTCTACAGTAAAACAAGAAAAACTAGCTGGGCGTGACTGCACATACCTATAGTTCCAGCTACTTGAAAGACTGAGGCAGAAGGATCATCTGATCCCAGCAAGTCCAGGCAGTAGTGGCCATGAGTGTGCCACTGTACTCCAGCCTGGGCAACAGAGTGAGACTCCAATTAAAAAAAAATAAGATATGAAGAAGCATTCGATTTTTTTTAAGCATCAGATAGGATGATGTAAACAAAATCAGAAGTAGTTTTAAAAACTGAAGCATCTAATCATTCAGACACCTGTTCCTAAAATGAAAATCTTTTTTTAAGAAAAACAAATCTTTTCCACCTTCTAGAAAATCATTTTATAATTATCAGGCCATTCATTGCCAGAGAGATATAATAAAAATCAAGTAAAATTGGATTATCAGAAAAGTAGACCAAATTATTAATAGTAATTGTGGCTAAGTAGGTGAAATATGTGCACATAACTAACAAAATTACATTTACTTTAACCTACTTCTAAATTCCTAGGACCAGAGTTTTACATATTGGCATAATAAGAGAAGATTAAGACATGTTCACCTCTGATTATATTCAATGAAAAATTGCATAGAATACTGCAGTTAGGCTTTGCAAGAAATGTTTGTGATATTCAGTGGGGGAGGGTATTGTAGGTTTCTCTAATTTGGGTTTTGAAATAAAATCTGGGTGAAATTTACAGCTCACACACAGTCTTGTCGAAAAGCTGTATCTTCCATAAGGATAATGAAATGATATAAAAAATCAATAAAAAGAATGAGATTGCAGGAGTTCCAAACCATAGAATCTACATGAGGATTTCTAGCAAATAAAGAGAAGTGATATGATTTCTTTTTTCTAACTTGCGTGTCACAAGTTAAAGAAACAGCAAACTAGAAGGAAAAGCACTTCCACCACATTAACTCTGTTGACATACTACAGTGCATCATCAGGGTATATGATTTAGTGGTGGGGAGGACTGGTTATATAGCATAGCAATTGACAAAACACTTTTGGAAGTTTTTTGTTTGTTGTTGTTGTTTTGTTTGTTTGTTTTTGCAGTGGCACACTCAGGTGATCCTTCCACCTCAACATTCCAAGTAGCCAGAACTACAAAGGCGTGTACTACCATGCCCTGCTAACTTTTTATTTACTGTAGAAAGGGCTCACCAAGTTGCACAGGCTGGTCTCAAACCCCGACAAAAACAGAACAGTTGAGATGGTCTAAGAGGATGGTTCAGGTAATCCTCTCACCTCGGCCTCCCAAAGTGCTGAGATTACAGGCTGAGCCACCAAGTCCGGCCCACTTTTGGAAGTTTTAGTGAACCAGATTTATTTTTTCATTTACCTACTTCAGGTCTTTGGTTAATTTATGTTAGATCACTGAACCTCACAACCCTCGTATATAATATGTGACTAGAAATAATATACAAGGGGGGATCTGAAAACACAGGAATTTATTTATAAAAATTGTGTGTTTTTTCTTACATGTGTAAACTTCAGTCACCTTCAAAGTACTCTCTTTTGATCCAATACACCTATGGAGATGCTTTTTCCACTGCTCAAAACAGTTTTTGAATTCCTTAATTTTGATACTTTTCAGTGCTTCTGACATTTTTGTTTCACTCCTTCCACTCTTAAGATACATGTCATGTAAAAAATTTTTTTTAAATATTGTCTAATATGATGGAATTTGACTAGATCTTAATAGATAATTAATGTTCATATGTTCATACTATCTTAAAGATATATTTTGTTATATCTGAAGGCATGAATTATCGAATGTCTCTTCAATTAAAAGTATAACCATACTTATTTTTTCTTAGTGACATGCCTTATGCTAAGACAAAATAGTCTACCAATTATTTTAGTTTTACTGAGCATTAATTGCTTACTTATTGGCAAGCATATTTCTCAAAACTCTCCGTTATTATTTTCACCTTATTTTTAAAATAATGTACATATATGCAGGCAGTTGTACTTATGTGCATATGAATATATATATTTGTGTATTTATATACATTTCTTTAATGTAAACTGTTTTATGAAGTAGAATACACAAACAACAAAGCATGAATCACAATTGTACAACTAAATGATCTTTCACAAATTAAGCACAACTATGTAACCACAACCAAATCAAAGATAAAATTATTAGCATCCAAAAAAACTCTTAAATATACCCTTTTAAATGTATAACCCCCAATTGTAAATACACTTAACACATGGATTAGTTGTATTGTTTTTTAACTAATGAAATCAGACATATTAATCCGTAGCATTGGATGTGATTTTGTTTATTCTCAAGCTATATACCTCCATATACTGGTCCATTGTATAATTATAACACAATTATTTTATCTAGTCTACTCCTGATACTTACTTGAGTATTGAACATAATGAACAACTAACTGAGTTATATCTTTGATATTTAAAATATTTTAAAGCATAGTATTTTTAAAATATATACTTTATAAGTATTAAAAACTATGAACATCACACATGATTCAAAATATATAAAACAAATCTACTACTAATAGTGGAATTAATCTTGAAAAAAATTAATATTTTGACACGTGAAAATCAGAGTTTTATTGTACAGTGTTCTATTTCAACTTTTAATGAATAATTATAAAACTTCACCAAGGTATTCAACTCAGAAATTGCTTGACTATTAAAGGACTTGTTCTGACATCTTATTCAGAGATGCTATATTATTCATGATATGTGTAGAATTAGTTTTTTCTGCCCTGAGGGATTGTAAGGACTCCAAGATCATGCATCATGATTAAAGAGAAATTGAACAGTTAAGTCCTTAAATACATGTGACAAGGACTAAAACTTCTCTTCTACATTACCCAGGCTACACTTTGGCTGCCTGCCAATGATGTTCAATCAGATGGAGACTTCTGACAAGACAGGTTACCTCTGAATTAGAAAATCCATTCTATGATAGTTCCCGACAAAAACACAGAACAGTTGAGATGGTCTAAGTCTTTCAACCTGCTGAGATCACTTTCTCTTTATAATTCAGATAAAGCTAATATCTTTTTATCTACTCAGTTGAACTCCCAGGACCCTTCTTTTATCTCCAGTTACCTGACTGCCTGGTTCAGCCTGAGTGGACAAACTGTTTTTCTCCAAATCTTCTCTGGCACTACTTGCTTCTTCTTAAAAGCCACATTGGGCTATCACAGTATTTTGCTTAAACAAAAATACATTTAACTTAGAAATAAGAATAGTGACAATTATTGCTGCAAGTTTTAAATAGCTTCCTTTTTTTAGCTTTTATTCTCCATTGCATTTCTGCTTTATAATCCTTTGTATTTAAAATGTTATAATACGATTTGTATTCTTTCATGAATATATTTCTTCCTTGTTCATAAAGTTAGTTTATCTTCCAAGCTTAGGACTGATGGACTTCCGTAAAAATATAGTTGTTGATAAACTTCAAAGATTCAGAAACTCATGGAATTGTCTTCAAAATATTGTGACCAAATTTATTCTTTCTTTTTTTTTTTTTTGAGTTGGAGTCTCACTCTCTCACCCGACTGGAGTGCAGTGGCCGCTCCCGATCACCGCAGCCTCGATCTGCTGGGCTCCGGCGATCCTTCCGCCTCAGCCTTCCAAGTAGCTGGAACTACAGGCGCGCACTACCACGCCTGGCTAACTTTTTGATTTATTGTGGAGATGAGGTCTCGCCAAATTGCCTAGGCGGGTCTCGAACCCACGGGCTCATGCAAACCACTCACCTCAGTTTACCAAAGCACGGGATTACAGTCTGAGCCACCGAGCCCGGCTCAAATTTATTCTTAAAGGGGTCCCTGAGCCTGAAATAATTCACTGACATTGACTCTCAGTTCTGCTATTTATTAGCTGAATGACATTTGGAAAATTATTTAAACTCCCTTCCTTACCTACAGAAAGAAAATAATAATAGAATCTACTGCATAGGGCTGTCGTTAATTAATTTATGTAAAGAACTAATCTGTGGCAGCGTGTAGTGTAGTGGCTCATGCCTATTATCCCAGCACTTTGTAGGCCAAGATGAGAGAATTGCCTGGCCCAGGGGTTCGAGACCTGCCTGGGCAACTTGGTGAAACCTCCTCTCTACAAATAAATCAAGAAAAATTAGAAGGGAGTGGTGGTGTAGGCCTGTAGTTCCAGCTACTTGGAAGGCTGAAGTGAAAGGATCGCCTGAGCCTAGCAGATCAAGGCTGCAGTGGTCAGGAGTGTGCCACTGCACTCTAGTCTGGGTGACAGAGTGAGAATCCGACTCAAAAAATAATAATAATCATGTGTATGTTGATTATTATATATTATAATCATTTCCAACTTATTCTGAAATACCATGTATGACATTATCCATAAAATCCATACTAAAGGAAAATCAGAGCAGTGTGGTCTTGCTGTCAGGAAGGTTTTGACTTCTACTTCCACCCTTTAACA
This sequence comes from Carlito syrichta, assembly GCF_000164805.1. Lineage (NCBI taxonomy): Eukaryota > Metazoa > Chordata > Mammalia > Primates > Tarsiidae > Carlito > Carlito syrichta. The sequence continues at coordinate 116,079 of NW_007251292.1, forward strand.
GCCCCAAGACTTTAAGCTCTTATATAAGCCTCCTGGGCTTCAATTTCCTAATATCTATAATGGGCTCAGTTATTCTTATCTTGAAAAGTTGTTCCAGGGATTTACTGCTGTGATTAGAGGCATGGTCTAGCAAGTACATACTAAATCTCCAATAAATAGAAGTTTTCCTTATTTCTTCCATTTTAATACTTTAAAAAAATAACCTACGGTCACCTGACATGTGTAAAATAACCTGTGTTCAAGATATTAGTAGATTAGAAGTAAAGAGGCACAATGAATCGTCACACCTAAACATGTCACATTTTATTCTGTATTCCCGCTCAACGAACCAACAGAAAAGCAAACAATGTGAGACCTTTAAAAGAATGAAATCTAGTGCACAAATAAAACGTGACACATTGTATTCCTAACAGTTCTTCCACCACCTCAAGATTTATCTTTATGTTCAACCATAAAGATGAATCTGAACCTCAGACTGGCGAGATTTATAAGCATAAGACTGAATCAAAATAAAATTCAGACAATGACTTGACATTACAGGCTTAAATTTCTATTATTTCAGAAAAATGTCATTGAAAATATCTTTTAATCTTCCAGTTATTTTCTTTGCTGATATTTTCAATTGCTATAAAATAGATGGTTTAGAAAGAGCCTGGGAATGATTAAAACTCCAAGAAGCATGGTACTTACTTGTTCTACAATAAGGCTGTTAACCTCAAAAAAAATACATTGCTAGAAATTCCATACATATAATCATTTGTTGTTCACTTCTATGAAAGGAGGGAGGAAGAATTATTGATACTACTAAATGTCATCCAGAAACATCATCTAATTATTCATTATTTTTTAAGAAAGAAAAGAGGATAAACAAAAATCCAGAATATGCATTGTTAAGTATATCAGACACTTACAACTGAAAATCAGGCACCACTGTTTTGTTTTTTAAAATACTTTCAAAGTAATATATGAACGAATAAGTATATGCAAACTGAGAATGAGAACATTATTTTTTACTTTCAAGTTTTGAAACTATAACTAGTATTATTGCTGAAGGGAGAAAAAAAGAGGAATTCTTTGTAGTTTTCAAAGTTTTTTGAATAATAAAGAATGCTTATGTCTCTACAACATAAATACAATACATTATTTTTCCTTGACGTATTTACTACCAGACAGAATTGTCCTTTAGGTATCTTGAAATTGAAATTTAACTGAAGTCAAAATACAGGACCTTGAGTTTGTCGAGTCTAATGTAACAGATTTAAACCAATTTGTAATTTCAGACTAATGGAACTCATATTCTTTTTTTTTTTTTTTTTGAGTTGGAGTCTCACTCTGTCACCCAGACCTGCTGGGCTCTGGCGATCCTTTCGCCTCAGCCTTCCAAGTAGCTGGAACTACAGGCACGTACTACCATGCCCAGCTAATTTTTGATTTATTGGAGAGATGGGGTCTCGCCAAGTTGCCCAGGCAGTTCTCGAACCCGAGAACTCAGTCAAACCACTCACCTCAGCCTCTGAAAGCGCTGGGATTACAGGCTGAGCCACCGAGCCCGGCTGGAACTCATATTCTAAAGTTGTTCTACATCTGGGTTCTTTGGGGTTGACCCTGACGTATACATTTCACCTTTTTTGTCTGTCCTCCTGAGACTAACAAAATTAGCATATTGGAAAAGTACAACTCTGGAACCAGTCCATCCACCTAGAGGCAAAGGTCAAGTCAGGAATATGGGGAAGTGGAAACATTTTCCTATTTTAAAAGTTTCTTATTGGACGGTCTTGGTGGCTCAGCCTGTAATCCCAGCACTTTGGGAGGCCTAAGCGAGTGGATTGCCTGAGCCCAGGGGTTCGAGACCAACCCTGGCAACTTGGTGAGAATTAGTCTTCACAATAAATAAAAAATTAGCCAGACATGGTAGCATGTGCCTGTAGTTCTGGCTACTTGGAAGGCTGAGACGGAAGGATCCCTGAAGCCCAGCAGGTTGGCACTGGGGTGGCCATGAGTGTGCCACTGCACTCCAGCCTGGGCGACAGAGTGAGACTTCAACTCAAAAAAAAAAAAGATTTCTTATTAACAGTAAACTTTAAACAGGCATCATGACCACTCCCAGTTATTTCTTGATATTATTAGGAGGCATCCATGTTTATACTTTTTTTGTAAATGGCAATATTTCTCCACATTAGGGTCTACCAATTTATTTGTCTCTCTCAGATACCTCCAACCCCATTGCTTCATGGAACACTAATTTTCTGATTATTTGTAAATCTTTAAGACTAACCCAGATCACTTAAGAACCTTCAGACCCTGAGGGATCTATTAGTTAAGACAAACTCTTTAACTTCCCCTCCCAATACCTAAAAGCCTGTGCCAACCTATGCCATCTAGTTTCATTAGTGGCACCATAGATTATTCAACCAGTTTCTAAAGCCAGAACATGCAAATATTCTTAGAATCTTGTTTATTCCTTTATAACTTATCCCTAATATGTTATCAAGTTTTGTCCACTCAACCACCCACATGGTTCTCAAATACACTTAAGTCCACATTCCTGTACCTGGTTGAATTAACAACATCTCTTGCTAGGATCACTGTAACAATGATCTTACATTGTCTTGTTGTTTCCCTTCTTCAGGATCATATAAAATAAAATAAAAAGGTTGATATTACCATACATAAGCCTTGACTCTCTCCACAAAGCACTTAAAATGAAGTTCACACTTTTTAAATTAGCTTAAGAGAAGCTATGACTTGATACTTTCTTACCCCTTCAACACAAAATCCCATCACTTCAGCCATTTATACTCCAGCTATGTGGTACACCTATGATTCTTCAACTCACCTGTTTTACACACCATGTTTCTAAAGCATCCTTTTGTCCCCTAACTACTATTCATCATTCAGTTCATAGTCTAGATGTCCTTCCCTTGAAAAGCATTTTCTGAACATTGTGCCATCCTTAGACCAGTGTCATGAGGGCAAAGTAGGAAAGTTCAATACACAGTATTCCTGACAAGGCTCTTACAATGACAAAGTAATTTAAATGACTGTCAAAAGGTACTGTGAGATTAATATAAATGAAGATAATGTTTTTAAGCTTTCTGAAACTTAAATTGTGTTATATCATAAAGGAAGAGTTTAATAAACAAGAATCACCATATTTTCAACACACCAGATAATAGTGTTATCTCATGATTATTTTAAATGAATCAAATATCACCAAAACTGGAGTAAGGAAGAATATTTTTTAAGAAATTATATACAAATGGATTATAGTAGAGAAGTAAGTTCTAGGTGTTAGCAACAAATTGTCTGTGTTTAAATTCTAATATCATTATTTACTAGCTTTAGAAATTTGGAAAAGTAACTTAATCCGTCTGAACTTAGGTGTCTTTGCTTCAAAAAATGATAAAAGTAACATGTATCTCATAGATGTTACAATAAATGAATTGATCCTTAAAAAGTTTGTATAGCACTGTCCCTCACATGGTAAACATCCACAAATACTATTAGTAGTAGCTTTAAGATAAGTAAAATCCTGTAAATAAATGTAATTTTACAAATTCAATATATTTTAAAAATTAAGAAAAGCTAACATCTCTGGACAAATGTTTTCTTGAGCAAAAATAAACAACTGTGAAAGTGGTCTCTTTCATAGAAGGTCTTTAATATTGTAAATAAAACCAACTTTCATTGTTCTGTAGGTTTTATTTCTAGAAGTAGTAAATTGCTGAAGAAAGATATATGAGAATTTCATCCAGCTTATATCTCGATCAGAATCATTCATAACCTCCAAAGTCTACTTTTTTTATTGCACAGATTGTATAGTACCAAAGACACTCTGCTATCATAACAATGATAGCAGTACCTCTGGGAAATATTAACTTCAAATGAAATGGTTATAAAATCAAAAGGTCATTCTTTTTAAATATAAAAATGATTTCCAACAAGCCAGCCAAACTTCAACAGCAATTGGTAAAAACTAGACAGTTATATGTTTCAAATTTCAAGGGCTCAATAGTAGAGTACATCTTGGCTGTTCATTTATTTATGAAGGACTTATTATGCACTGCAATTATGATATTCTTATCATATTATGCAGGATCTGACCCCTGACTATAACTTTATCTCCTGTTATCTCACCCTGTTCTAGACATTTGGGGGGTTTTTCCCCATTTTTTGAAAAACCTTCCTCCTTTTTCTACTTTTTACGAGCTGTCTATTCTGTGAGGAATGCTGGTTGTCATTGTAAAATTTCTTCCCAACCTTCCAGTCTTCTTGTCAGCATTGTCTTAAAATGTAAGATTTTGGCCAAACTTTAGGAAGTAGTTTTTTCCTCCTGTATTTTTCATATTCTTCTGCTTTCCATCTTGGATTTCCATCATGTCATTTAAATCTCAATTTTAACATTTTCTGTTAATTTCCATCTTTCTTTCTGTGTCGAGGTTAAGCAGCTGATGTCTGTCTCATTCATCACTCTATCTTTAGGAGTTTTCTTGCTAACTAATGTGCTCAGTACATTCTGTCAAGTGAATTAATTAACACAATGTGCTTTTTTTCTCATGAACACAACAAAAGGAGGTATTGTAAGTCACAGAAAGCTGAAGATGGGTGCTCTCTTCTCTGTTGTTAAAGATATCACAGATGTACATCATTACAAAAAATGATCAAATTGACTAAATGATAAAATAGAGAAGAAAAGTAGGCCATAGCAAAAAATATGTATGAGCACTAATTTGATTCTCTAATGAGATAATTGTTTATAAGTTTAAAAGCAGTGAAAGGCATAAAATGAACATCAGATTTGACCATATATAACTTAATACTTGTATGCATTTAATGTAATGTAAAACAAGCATTTAAAACAAAATATTTGAAACACAAGTGATAGGCAAAAGGTCAATTCTTAACCTACAAATATATCATTCAAATTATTAAGAGTAACACAATTCACTTTCAAAAGTGAATGAGTGATGGACAAGAAATACAATTTATATAAAATAACAGTAATTGAGTTTTTACTTGTGATGTGTTTGAGACACTGCATTATGTCTCTTATGCATTGTTTCCTTTACTTCCCCAACAGTCATATGAGATAGATGCCATTAACTCCATATTTTATACAGGAAGAATCTAAGGGACAGACAGGCTAATTGACAGACTCAGCATTACACACTTTATTGTTCAAGTTCAGAACTTTCTGACAAAAATTCTAAGTTATTAACAACTCTGGTAAATTGATAATTCCAAAATAAGGAAGTATAAAAAGGAAGAAAACAATAAAACTTCACAAATAACTAAACAATATTTCTCTTGTCCCTTATCATGTTGGCAAACTCCCTTGAAGACCACAACATAGTTGAATCCAACCTTCCACTACTCTGCCCTGGCCCCAGGCAGCTGAACATTCTATGTATAACAGCATGTAACTGTGCTGAACACTACACTCTTTATTTTTTTCCAAAGATTTTTCGTTTCATTTTATTTTCCTGTCTGTTCTTCTTCGTCCCAATCTCTTAATATTTGAATGGGCTCAGTTTAGAAACGTGATGTTCTCTGTCTAAATTTAGTCTCTTTATCTACATTCTAGCAATACCTAAATTAATATTTTCATCTTAGGCCTCATCCCAGGACACTATATCATGCACAACTTTGTAGCTTCATGCTTCATATCTTTACTTAGACATCTATTAGCTTTTAAAACTCCACATATCTACAACTCAAAAAACCATGCTACTCTACTTTGTTCCTATCTCAAGTTAGAGAAACTTCATTCTTCAATTGCTGAGAAACATTCTTCTTTTGCTTTGTTTTTCGTTGGGGATAGTTTCTTCTTCTGCCACATCTAATCTACCACTAATCCTTTTTTTAATTTTTTCAGTCGGAGTCTCACTCTGTCACTCAGGCTGGAGTGCAGTGGCATGCTCATGGCCACCGCAACCTCGACCTGCTGGATTCAGGTGATGCTTCCACCTCAGCCTTTCAAATAGCTGGAACTACAGGCATGCACCACCACACCCAGGTAAGTTTTTGATTTATTGTAGAGATAAGATCTCATTCAGTTGCCCAGACTGATTTTGAACCCATAGACTCAGGCAATCCTCTCATCTCAGCCTCCCAAAATGCTGGGATTAGGGTGTGAGACACTGGTGCCATTAATCCCTTTTAGTGTGTTTTTCATCTCAGTCATCGTGATTTCATTTCTGGAAGTTTTATTTAAGGTTTTTTGGTATACTTCTCTACATACCTATATGAGCATATTCATTATTATTCTAATGGCTGTTTCAATACTGTTTTTTTCATAATTCTAAAACCTATGTCAGTTTTTATCCACCGATTATTCTCTGCATTGTGAGTTTTGTTTTCCTGCCTTGAGTAATATTTGATTGTATGCCAAACATTCTGTATGTTTTCCTTATTGAGTGCTAGATTTTTTTTCATTTCTATAAAGCTTCTTGAGCTTTGTTCTGGGATACAGTTACTTGGAAATAGTTTGTTCCTTTCAGGCCTTGCTTCTGTGGTTTTTAGGTAGGTCTCAAGCAGGGATGAGTCTTTGGCTAATTATTCTCTGCCACTGAAACAAAACTTTCCTGAGCTCTCATCTCAATGCCCTCTGAATTATGAGTTTCTGTAGTCTGGCTCATGGGAACAGGCATCGATATCAGCTGATATCAGCCTAGTGTGAGAGATGATCAGTATTTCTTCTCTCTATCTGGATAGTTCTTTCCCTAGACACGTGTAGTTTCTTCACACATTTGCTCTGATGAGTAATTTTTACGACTTAGGAAGAATCCCTCACTTATCTCCATGGTTCTCTTTCTCTCTCTCTCATGGCCTGTCCTATGAACTATAGCTGCACTGGTTTTTCTGGTCTTTCAGTTCTGTCTCCTAAACTCATGAAAATCTGCAGCGTCTGCTTCATTTATCCCACACTGCACTATAGCCTGAAAACTCTCAAAGTTCCAGGACTCACTTCATTTGTTTCCTGTCTCTTGAGGGTCTCTATCCTCCACTGCCTGATGTCTACCAGCTTTGAAAATGTCACTTCGGGTCTTGTACCATTTTTTTTTTCAGGGCCAGGAAATTTCTGGTGTGAGAGCAAATAGCATTCCTGTTGCTTCAATGTCAACAGAAGAGAAGTTATAACGTGTTGGTTTTATTTTTTGAAGTAAAGAAAAAAAAAGAAGGATATAATATTTTCAAATATAACCATGTAGCACTTATATGAGTTTCTTAATATGATATTGACTTTTCATGCATTTTTATTCTTTAAACCAATTATTTTCCATTTTTATATTACTCTGATAATGTTATTATTTAAATTTTGCTAAAATGAACTAGGTTTACATTCATTTGAATATGTTACAATAAATAAGAAATAAAACTATTACCTTTTTTAAACGTCTGTTTGGATAGATCAATTGTACTTGCTCTTTGGGGACTGAAAGAAATTAGATTATCATTTGCAATCTGAAATATTTAGATGAAAATCATTTGAGAGATAATTTATATTTACTTTCATCAAAAAAGTTAGTCTTGTTGCTTAATCTTGATATCTAATATTGAATGGCACTTGGTTAATTTACCAAAATCATGACCAATTTAAATTATTTTATAAAATTCCAGTTTACATATATATTGACAAATATTAAAGAAGAATGTTTAATTTTTAATCAGCAACAGTACTATAGTGCTTTATTTCATTGAGATTATTGACTCAGAAATAAATTTAAAATGACTTTATGTAATTCCTTATTTTTATGTGTGTCTCCTAAATTTTAAATCAACTAAATAATACAAAGGCAATATAAGAAAATGAAAGTTAATGATCCATTTCTATTGGTATTATCAGGAAAAATATTAATATTTTATGAAGTGAAAAAAATGATTCAATAGGAAGTCCACTCAACTTGGAATAGAAAAATAAATTTAGACTCAGATTGTGTTTGACTTTATGCAAATTATTTAAATTATTCTGACCTGTGAAATGGCAAAAACAATGTATATCTACAAATTTGCTGTGGAACTTAAGATGATACATATTGTATAGTTTTATATACTACTATTTATGTAACTTTTATCTTAGTAAATATTCTAATATTGAAACTATAATCTAATAAATTAATTAAAATTTGGCCTGAAAAATATGATTTTTTTCCATATAGTCATATGAAAGTTGTGGCAACCTGAAAATACACCTTCTCATTGGATTATTTATTTTAAATTTAATTTCAACGAGGAAAAAAGATTTTTGACATATGAAAAAGGAAAGACAGAAAACAAAAGCATAAAAATAAAATAAAATATTAGAATCAGAAAGATAAAAGTGGAAATAAATCTGAACAAATGTTTGCAAACTCTCAATAAACAAAAATAAATTAAATATATTATTTAAAAATAAATTGACAAAATAAATTAAAAGTATCCAGCTACCTACTGTTCCAGAGCAGCTAATTTAAAATATAAGGATAGTTAAAAGTGTAAACTAAAAAGTTGAAGAAAGTTAAATTACTGAAAACATTAACCCAAATAAGAATTACACTAATATCAGATGACAAGTATTTTAATATCAAAAGCTGTACATATGGGATAAATAGTACCACAACAAAATTATAACATGTTTATTTCCCTAAGAAAATACAAAAATTCTAAACACATATGCCCCAAATAAAATAGTCCCAATAATGAAAGCAAAAATAAATAAAACTATAGGAAAAAACTAACAAGCACATAGTCATAATTGTTTCATCACAGATAGATCAGGCAGAAAAAAATTTACAAATATTTACAAATTTTGATAAACTCAATTAATAGCCTTGCTTTAAAAATTATATGATGATCTCTCCACCCAGCATTTAAAGAATAAATAGCATTCTCACATACAGTTATAAATCAATTACCAACAAATTAAAAAGAAATCTGTATACATCAAAGCACATTGTCTTAATTAAGTTAGAAATTGAAAGCAAAGGATAAGTAAAAATGTCCCATTAGTTTAGAAATTTAAAATAATATGCTTCTTAGTATCTGTGTGTAAAGGTAGAAGTAGGTTTTTTGGGTTTTTTGTTTGTTTGGTGGTTTTTTTTGTTGTTGTTGTTTGTTTTTTTTGAGTCAGAGTTTCACCTTGTTACCCAGACTGGAGTGCATGACACTGCAGCCTTGGCTTCCTACACTCAGATGATCCTTCTGCCTCAGTCTCCTGAGTAGCTGGAACTATACACATATGCCTCCATGCCCAACTAATTTTTTTGTAGTGGCAGGGTCTCACTATGTTGTTGCTCAGGCTGGTCTTGAATTCCTGGACACAAGCAGTTTTTTTGCCTTGGCCTTACAGAGTGCTGGGATTACAGACATGAGCCACCATGCCCAGTCCCTAGTGGGTATTTAAAATTATAAGTAAATAATTAAACTAGTATATAGAAAATTTGTCGGATGCTGGTAAAGCAATATTTGGAATGTATTATATGACTATTGTCATCTATAGTAGAGTAATAGCTTGAGAACTTAAAATTTCCATATTTAAATGAAGAAGATTGTGAAAGATCAAAAAGAATTGAGAATATATGGATTAAATAATGACATCAACAGAAATAAACACCAGCAACAATTATATCTGTATCACCAAAGCTAAAAAGTAGTTGTTCTTGGGGAACAAAATTAGTAAAATTGACAGGCTTCCAGTGAGATTTCTGCAGTAATAGAATCCCTATTTATAGATTTTTTTGACTGGTCCCATAGTTGCCCAGAATAGCTGTTACATTTTTCATCCTCTCTAGCAGATATTTCTGTCCATGTGATTAAGTTGTAGACATTGATACGAAAGCAGTCTTGCTTATAAGAAAGCTGGCACATGGCACATACCTCCTCTTCTCCATTTCTTATACCTTCCTTCTGGCTAGATACAAACATGATGGCCAAGATGAAGGAGCCATCTTAGTCCATAAAGCACCTCTGGAATTGGAGGTTAAAGAGGAGTGAACATATAGTAGAACAAGATAAATCCCTGTGCACCTGAAAAGCAAAGCCCTTATAATAGCCTTGGACTGCTGAACTTCAGGCCTGAAAAAGAGTAAATTAAGGTCTTCCCAACTTATTTTAAGTCACTGTTACTTTTAGTCTCTGTTAACTTGCATCCAAACTAGTTATGCCAACTAATAGAGATATTTTGTGGAAGGAAAAGACTCCCTCAAGACATACTGTTTATTTTTTCAATCAAAAATAAGGTAAATCATCAATTGAGAACTAATTGGGAAGAAGATAAGGTTGAAGCTTTGATCAGAGAGGAGAAATGAAATAATCTAAAAAAAAAAAAAAAAAAAAACCTTACGCAGGAACAAGCTAGCATTGAAAGATAATTTTAAGTTAACCTTGACAGTGGGTGACAGTGATTTGAAGTTGCACTGATTTGGCCAGGTGGTATAACTCTACACTATGGTGCTGATGTTTAGGCTGAAGAGAATGCAGCTAATTGAAAACATTCAGTTATGAGTTTTTTTGTTTTTTTGAGTTGGAGTCTCTGTCACCCAGACTGGAGTGCAGTGGCCGCTCCCGGCCACCGCAGGCTTGACCTGCTGGGCTCTGGCGATCCTTCAGCCTCAGCCTTCCAAGTAGCCAGAATTACAGGCATGCGCTACCAAGCCCGGTTGATTTTTTGATTTATTGTAGAGAAGAGGTCTTGCTGCCCAGGCGGGTCTCAAACCCGCAGGCTCAGGCAATCCACTCACCTCAGCCTCCCAAAGGCGCGGGATTACAGGCTGAGCCACTGAGCCCGACCCAGTTATGAGTTTTATTCTGAGATAATTAAGGAGAGAAAGTATGGGGAAAAGTTAAGGGCTTTTGCCCAAGATTTATTATACTAAAAAAGCACAAGACAAAGCAAAGTTTAAAAGGAAAAGTATGTGACAAGAAGTTAGAAAATAATGAGCCCAGGAAAACTGGACATGGTGATGTGCACCTGTAGCCCCAGCTATGTAGGAGGCTAAGGCAAGAGGATCTCATGAGTCCAGGAGTTCAAGGTCAGCCTGGACAACATAGTGAGATCTATTTCCTTAAATAAATAAATAAAAAGTCAGGCATCTTCAGATCTTAAAAGTTCAAGAATTTTATATAACAAATGCAGAAAAAGAATTTTGCAGAAGTACTTGAGAAAGTATATGGAGATTTTGATGGTTGCTGTCTGAAAGTAGAATGATTGAATTCAAGATTTTCTAACTTCTCTTCCAATATACTGTGCTCAGCCTAAAGACCTTTAACTTATTTTTTTTCCTGTCACCAGTAAAACCAAGATGGTAAAAAGTCTCATATAATTTCAAATAAAATCAATATTATTTTTAAACCCTTCGAAGAAAAAAATAAAGATACTGATGGCTATACATATGTTAGTCTTAAGGTAATTGAAACTATTATAACACAAATAATCATTCTAAAAAGTACTGTAAGCATACACAATTTTAATAAAAAACATTGACATCTCTCATTATTCAAACTCTCATTATGTGAGCTCACCAACAAATTAGAATTGAATATTTTTTTTATAGATTTTTGTAAAGGAAGTTGCATCTCTCTAAAACAGTTCTTACTACATGAACTCTCTTTGATATCAAAAATAGAGGTTCAAATTTATGTGAATTGAAAGAAAATTCACTTAGGTGTATATGATATATTTTTCTTTCAATTTTTAACTTTTTTTATTCTAAATGTTTTGTCCTGTATTAATAAACCTTAGCAATGTGTTTGAACATTTTTCTCCACATATCCATTTAATGTATTTGACCTCTTTAATGATATCCTGCAGGTTTCATTCTTAAAAGTTTTGTGTCTCGTCAAACATTTTAAAGCTGTTTCACTTTGATTTTCATTTGGCTGTTTTTTAAAAGCCAATCTTAACAAAAGCATAAAATAACATAGAAAATTTATGTTTCTGAAATTTTTTCATGCAAAACAGCTTATTTGATTTCAAACAACCGCACATGTCAGAAGTCATTTTCAAAGAGTGGTGTTTAATGTGCAGAGGTGGTCAGGCTTGTCTGAGATTGCTACTATTAATGGGTACCTACAGCTCTTTTGTATTTCCCAGGTGGAGCTCATTAGCATTGCCAAGTGATTTAAATTGGATCGGTTATGAGCATAATTTCAGATGGTTGAAAGTCTGCAGACAAAGGAAGTTCATAAATTGTAATATATGAGTATGAGGGTTAATTTTATTTCAAGTGGAATTAGGATGCTGGAAGTAGATGTACTTTTTTAACTTCCTTGTTATTTTCACCAAAGACAGAAGTGGGAAAAAAATGCCATATCGATGTAACATATAACTTATAAAGAATCCTGGACTTTGAGAATTTCTTAAAGGCATCATTTAAAAAGAGCTGAGGAAATCACAGGCATTCATGGGCCTAACAGCCTTAGAAACAACAAGCGGAACCTAAAGACCACACTGTAGTCACACCCAAAATGAATATTCTCTGTCACAATAGGCGTCATTCTACGCACTTTAAACATAATAACGTATCCAGTTTAACATTCCAAGGAGGCTCAAAACCAGATGAAGTCTGGAAAAATATAAAAAGAATTCACAGAAGAACTTAAAGGTTTGGCTGTGCCTTGAAAGCTGAAAGGGTTTTCAGCAGGCAGAAGTAGAAGGCAGGGCAACTGTCAGGGGAATGAGAAATGTTCTCAACGTTGCTAAGAAGGAACACATTCAACCCATTTGGAGGTCAGGAAAGAGTCCACTGGAGAGGAGAAACTGTTTAAAGGAAAAAGTCAATAAAAATGGCAATAAGATAAGGGCCTATGATTTAGGAGATGGTCCCATTATGAAGGATCTTATATTTTTAGCTTGAATTTTATCCTTGTGAAGTGATTAGTCATTCAGCAGCACTTTGACATGATCAGACTTGGATTTTGGAAGTAAAATTCTGCTGAGGAAATGGAGAGTCAATAAGAATGAAAAAGAAGAAGAAGAGGAAAATTCCCAATAGACAAAGGGAAGGAGATGAGCACCTAAAAGTGAAGGAAGTGGTGTTTAGTGGTAAGGAAACATAGAAAAGCTCAAGGATTCTTCAGAGAAAGAAGCAACAATTTTTTTTTTCAAATGGTCAAAGCGTATTTGCTGTTGACAAGACTTGTTGAGGGATTGGATGTGAATGTGGACAAAGAATAGAGGTGACAATGACTGCAAGCCTTCCCTTTGACAACGAGTGTGGGTGTGGATTCCCTGGTGATCAATGCCCTAGATACCTTTCTGAGTGGGTGGCTCTGCTGCTCACTAACTTTTATGGTGGCATGTTAGTTTTCTTGCACGTGGAGGTGTTCATATAGGTGTATTCACATACTGTTAATACAATATTCCACAAAGACCTTCAAATGCCATTCACTTTGAAAGGGCTTCTTAAACAGAAAACAAAATGAAACAAAACAATGAAACTTATTGGACAGAAAAAGTGAATACAAAAACACTTCACATTCACTGAAAAAAACTGGCAGTCAATCATATGTTGCTCAGGTGAATTCATTTTGTTCAATTGAGACGTTGTCTATGAATATAGAGCTCTTTGATATGTATTATTTTTACCTTGATGTCTAAATGCTGACCCTTTTTTGTCCACTCTTACCAAATTCCTAACTAAAGGGCCTGGAATGTTTCATCAGACTGTTTGTTTGTTTTTAATTACCCCTATATAATGTGGCTTACTTTCTAACCCGACCCTGACATAATGTCATAACATAACAGACAGAGAAAGAAATCAAATATATCTTGTGGACCCTGTAAAGCTATCTCTTGGGGAAATTTGCACCTTTATAGAACCTGCTTCCTCTAGGTGCTCAGAGGATCAAGAAAATGCTATCTGTTCTCTCTCGGGGCTGCCACCAATGATGCTTCATCTCTATGTTAAGAAACTTGACTTCTTCAAACCATTGTCCCTTATCTCAACTCCACATTTCCTTGAATGATTTTAAAATTCCTTAGACAAAGCCTAATTCTTGTTACTAGTTGCCAATCAGGAAATCTTTGAATCCACTTATGACCTGTAAGCACCTGCTTGGAGATTTTCTGCCTTCTTGGGCCAAACCAAAGTAAACCCCACAAGTGCTGGTTTATGGTTTGTTGCAACTTCTGTCTTCCTAGGATGTATGTAACCAAGCCGCAACTCAACCACCTCAGACCCATGTTCTCAAGACCTCTTGGGATGGTCCTGCAAGCCTATGTCATTGGGCTTGAATAAACATTTGACTTAGAATAAACTTTCTTAAACATTTTACAAAGTGTGGCATCTGTCGTCAACAGCCTAAATGCCAACATTATTATTTATTAACAAAAAATATTTCTAAAACACTCTCCTAGATGTGAAATACTGGAAGTTGGTCATACAACTTACACAGACTACATCTTCCAGAGATGGAAACAGGTACATGATTTTATGAAGTACCAACAGTCTTCTAAAATGTTTCTCCTTAATGAGTCCTGCATTTTCAACTGACATTTACCATTGATAGTTTTGAAGATGGGCACTTCAGAGTTGATTTCTTAATAAAGAGCTTAACATAATCCTTATTAAAGTTTACTGATCTAAAATAAAGATGCCAGGACAATTATAGTCATTGGCTTCACAAAGCCACAGAGCAGTTCATTCTGTCATGGTCTTCATCCGTCACAAGAACTTTGAAAATGATGGAAATGAAGGTGCGGCAGAGTTATGCAAATCTCCTTTGAGAAGATGTTTAGTGAATGAATCATATGCCTCAAGAGAACCACAGATGCCCTTACCTTATTAGTCATTTCTTAATAGCAATCATGTCTCTGTAATTTAAAAATGAATCTTATTGTGCACTGGAAATTTTTTCTCATTATACTGTAAGATGATATTAATGGCTTTAAAACAGAACATTAGATCATCATATTTGCATGTGTTCCCAGGTTTTCTTGACCTCCATATATCTATGCAATTAAACCATGACAGTCTTGTAAAAAGCTTTTGCTAAAAGTAAAAACATTTTAATAATATTACTATATTTAAAGTATCTTCCAAAAATATAACTGAGTTTGCCTCATTGAAGGAGAGTAATTTATCAAACTTTTATTAAAAAGAGGAAGATACATCAAAGATTATGTCTTACTTAGGACTCAGACAAATCAATAAAATTCAGGATATTCCATATATAAAAACTATTTAAAAATTCTGACTACAATTTGTGGGAATTATAATAAGTTGTGGTTGAATTTTAACTTGAAATTTTCATCTAGGTGTTTTGATATAATCCTGCAGATGTTTTTCCCCTGCCCTGTTTGCATATTACTAGGCTTTAGATATCCACTTCAGAAACCATCATAAAGGGAGCTGGGCACAGCGTCTGACACCTGTAATTCCAGTGTTTTGGGAGACCAAGGCAAAAGGATCACTTGAGGCCAAATTTTGAGATCAACCTGGGCAACATGGTGAGGCTCCATCTCTTCAAAATATATATTTTTTAAATTAGCTAGGAATTGTAGCATGTCTCTGTAGTGCCAGTATTCGTGAGGCTGAAACTGGAGGATGCCTTGAACCCAGTAGTTTGAGAACAGCCTGGACAGCATAGCAAGACCTCACCTCTACAAAAGAGAAAAGGCTATAAATACTATTGTACATGTATACAGGCAAGATTTAATTCTCTCAGGAGATTATAAATTAGTTGTGCATAATAATGAGGCTGGTGATCAGGTTCCTTGCTTTACCTCTCTCTGGTGATGTGAGACTAAGCAAGTTAGTTGATTACACTGTGCGCCAGGCTTCCGATTGATAAAACAGACATATTATTAGCACATGCCTCAAATTTTGTGTGCTAAATAAATGAACAGATCCATGTAAATGTCTTTGCTCAGTGCCTGGTAAAGTCAATCTAGCTCAATAAATGTTAGCCATGTTTTATAAGAATTGAACTAGGAAACAAAAGAAAGTGGGACAACTTGGAAAGAAAACAAAGAAAGATACATTTACATCACAGTGGGTTGTATGGGGAGCCTGATGAGAGTGAAGATCTTTTTATTGAGGGAACCTGAGAAAAGAACCAGGAACTGACTCAGCCAATTTGTTCGAGAAATGTATTCCCACACCAGATCCTGGGAATGACGGTCTGTGAACAACCAACAATCTGATGATCAAAGACATTCCCAGAAACCTATGAAATTGTAGATATGGTAACCTGTTCAAGGGTGATGGTACATTGAGTCATCTTCACCGTGTAATCACAGTAGAACTGCCGATGAACAGAGAGTTTCCTTTTACTACAGACTGAACTTTCATGTCACCCCCAAATCCATGTGTTGAAACCTAATCATCAGTGTGATGTATTTGCAGGTGTGACCCTTGGGAGGTGGTTAGGTTATGAGGGTGGAGCCTTCATGAATGGAATTGGTGCCCTTATGAAAGAGATCCCTGAGAGCCCATCTGCCCCTTCTTCCATGTGAGAACACAGTGAGAAGACAGCTGTCCATGAACCAGAAAGAGGGCCCTCAGCAGGACTCAACCATACTGCCACTGTGATCTCAGATTTCCAGCCTCCAGAACTGTGAACAATAAAATTTTGTTGCAATAAGCTTCCCAGTCTATGGTACTTTGTTACAGCAAGCTAAACAGGGTAAGACACCTGGGAACAAGATTAGCAGTAGACACACTGTTAAACCCAAATTTCAAAATCTGAGAGACCACCAAAGAGCCAGCTCTGATGCAAACACACAAGGGTCTTTATTCAGGCTCGAGTCTGGGCTCATGAACGAAGCCGGCTGTGGCTTCAGGGACTAGAGCCCCGATCCAGCATAGCAAGCAATCTTTATACACCATTACAGAGGGAAGGGAAAGAACTCTAAACTTGGTTTTACATGATTGGGTAATCTCTCCTAATGGGTACGGGAACACTTGGTATTGGTAGGTGCCTATCGTGGGCTTCATCCTGACTGCCCGTGATTGACAGAAACCCACCCAACGGGCAGAGTGGAATGTCAGATAAGTTAGGTTCATACCGTCACTGCGTATAAATTAACCTGAGCAAGCAGGCAGATTACTGGCGTCTCCAAGTCTGCTGCCAAGGTATGTCTGAAAGGGGCTTATCGCTTTAACATTTACATCCTGTTGTAAAAGCAGAAGTCAGCATGGCAATTGGGACTAACAATGCTTAACCCAAGAGTTCTAAATACAAACACTACTTAAGACATTATATAATTACTCAATCAGTCGCTACCCGGCACCCGACATGTGCCTAATTCTACGGGGTCTGAGGTAGGACTTAAAGTACTAAGATTTCATAAAGTACAATGAACATGAGGTAGGGATATATAAAATATAGTGAACTAAACACTACTTTTACAGTAAGTATGGCTTTTAAGTTTCTTGGTTTCTTGGGTCTCTCAACACCACCTTTGTTATACTTGGTTCTGATGAAAAAAACCCAACGCAACATTCCTAGTTTTTAATTTAAATATTAACAATTTTACACATAGAAAAACAAAACTACCACAATAAAAAATTCTAACAATTAACCTATTGCTAGTCCCTATAAGGAATTTTTGCTAATTATAGAAGTGATGGAACTTTATTTAAAAATAAAACATGAGTCATTCATGCAACCTTGTTTACCAAAAAGTATAAGCAAAACCATTCTTTTTTTCAGCACTGGTGTCTCTGAATTAGAAACAGAAAGTCCATACTAATATTTTCTGTTCTGAACAATAGCTTCCCAGAAACTTGAACACGACCTGGGAAATGGAAATGACACTTGGGCATATCACCTTGAAAAGCTTAATTTTCCAAAATTACGTGCTATGTGCAAAGAGAGAATGGCCTGTAGTAACAGTACCTACTGGTGATTGAGTTAAAACAAAAATAGTAGTGAGCACAAGCATACCAACGATCCCTAACACTCACCATTTAGTGCTGTCAACAAATCTATGAAGTAGATATAAGGATAAACACTGTCCTCAGGTAATGATAAAGACAAAGGGGTCAGATAAGTTAAATCAGTGACCCAAGATCACATTACCAATAAAAGCAGAGCACTCTATAAGGAGTATCAAAAATCTATGTAGATAACATGGTTGAGTAAATATTTCAAGCAAATAGCAACAGAATATATAAAGGCCAACTCATGAAAATTATTTTGAGAAATAGGGCATAAAATTATTTTAGCTATAGATTTGGAAAGTGGATTAGTCCAAAAACCAAATGAACAGAGAATGGAACTGAGGATACAATGTGTGCCTGAGTGTTGAAAACTGCTGGAATTAGACAGCTCTATTTTAATGTTGAGTAACAGAGAGTAAAAAGAGATATGTGAACAGGAAAACAACAAAACTTTATAAAAGAGAAGATAAGATCATTCTGGATAATTTGGAGGAAGGAGATGTTTGAAAATTACCTGCTACAGGAACCAAAAAAATGTTTAAAATCATGTTGGTATTCTTAATTCTAATGAAAGGAAACATGAATGCTATGAAGCATGAAAAGAAAGTCATACAAAAAGATGAGATAGGAAGAGAAAGGGTAACATGGAAAGGAAAATTAGTGAAATGAAGTATGATAAGAAAACAGAGACAATTCAAATGAGTGAAAGACTTGAAAAAATAAAAACCCAGAGTTTAAACTGAGGAAAATTGTGTTTGTCCTTATCCCCCTCGACCCAGGAAATGAAATGTGAATGCTTTTAAGAAAAAAAAAGTGACAAAAAATTATGTGACAAACTAGATGATAGAAAATGCTCAAAAACAAAATTTACAAACATTTTTGGTTTTTTACTTTATTTTATTTTATGTTATTTTATTTATTGAGGAGTATACTTGATGATATGTTAAACGTCTTACATAATCCAGTTACACAATTTACCGCATATTTCTATTCAATCAGAGCATACCTGCTGATTCAAAGATATCTGATTATTCCCTATTTGGTATTTAAAAATTCATAAGTGACCTAAAAAGCATTTTATGAAAATATAATTGACATATAAGAAGCTGTGCGTATATAATATATACAATTTCATAAGTACACACCTATGAAACCATCACCACCATCTATGCCACAAACCTATCCATCACCTCCAAGTTTTTCCCACTATCTTTATTTTCTTTCATGATAAGAACACTTAAGAGATACTAACTTGGCAAATTATTAAGTAAACAATGATGTGTTGTTAACATCACAAGTGCTATGTTATACATTAGATGTCTAGAATTTATTCATCTTGTATAACCTAAACTTTGAATTCTTTGAATAAAACTTCCCTGTTTTCTCCCCATCTAGCCCTGGGCAGCCACCATTCACTCTCTACATAAATAGAACTATTTTAAGTTCATCATGTAAGTGGTATCATGCAGGATTTGATCCTTCTGTGTTTGTCATGTTTCACTTAGCATAAAGTCTTTTAGATTCATCCCTGTTGTCACAAAAAAACAGAACTTTAAAAAAAATTTTTAAGGCAGAATTATATTTCATTGCATGCATACCACATTCTCTTTATCTATTATCTATCAATGGCCATTTTGATTGTTTTCATGTCTTGGCTATTGTGAACAAAGCTACAATAAATGTGGGAATGCAAGTATATTTTTAAGTTTCTGATTTCAACTTATTTGGATATATACCTAATAGTAGAATTGCTGAATCACATGGCAGTTCTGTCTTGAATTATTTGAGGAATGGTCATAATGTTTTATACTCTGGCTATACCAATGTACTTCCCCACCACATTGTGCACAGTTTCCTTTTTTAACTCATCTTAATCAATATTAATTAACTTTGTTACAATAGCCATCATAACAGGTATGAGCTGATATGATATTTCATTTCTGTTTTAATTTCCATTTTCCTGATGCCTAGTGGTGTTAAACACCTTTTATTTGTAAGCCATTTGTATGTGAGTCTCTTTGAAAGAAATGTCTAAATTAACTGTATTTTTATACAGTAACAACAAATTATGGGAAAGGGAAATCAATATAACCACCCCATTTGCGATAACATCACAAATGATAATAATAAATGATAATACTTAGAAATAAACTTAACCAAGAAGAGAAAATGCCTGTACATTGAAAACTATAAAATATCAATGGAAAAAAATTAAAGCAAGCATAAATACATGGAAAGTTATAATTAATATTGTTAAAATGTCCATACGGCCCAAAGCAATCTCCAGATACAATGCAATCTCTATCAAAATCCCAAAGGAAACAAACAAAATAATCTTAAAATGTATATGGAACCACAAAAGATCCCATATATCCAATGCAACTTTGAGCATAAAAACAAAGTTGGATTGTGTATAAGTTCCACATTTTTTAATCCAGTCCAGCTTCGATGGCAACATGGTTGGTTCTATATTTTTGCTATTGTGAATACAGCTGCAACAAAAATATGTGTGCAGGTATCTTTCTTGAAGAATTATTTGAGTTCCTCTGGATATATTCCCAATAGGGGAATTGCTGGGCCATATGGAAGGTCAATTTCTAGTTCTTTCAGAAATTACTAGGGGAGGGAGGGGCATACCTCATCAACAAGTGTGCCTGCATAATCAGTGCTTGTATACCTAACCCTGAATTGTACCCCACATCTTCATAATAAAAAATAAATAAATGAATAAATTTAAAAATTTAAATTTTAAAAAATAAAGTTTATGTGGTAGAGGATTTCTGATCTTCTTTCTAAATAAACCACAAAAGATTTTTTTTTTTAAGTTGGAGGCATCACACTTTCTGATTTCAGAATATATTACAAAGTTACCATCATGAAAACAGTATGGTACTGGCAGAAAAACAGACATGTACTAGTGCCGCCTTATCCATGATTTTTCTTTCCTGAGTTTTAATTACCTGTAATCAGTCATAATCCAAGAAGAGATGAGTGGAGTGCAATAAGACATTGGGAGAGAGAGAGAGATCACATTTGCATAACCCTTATTGCAGTATAGTGCTATAATTGTTTTATTTAATTAGTAGTACTTATTGTTCACCTCTAACTCTCCCTAATTTATAAACATGCATATACATATAGGACAAAATATGGCCTATATAAGGTTCAGTTCTATGTGCACTTTCAGACATGCACTGGGAGACTTGGAATATATTCAAGTAGTCCTCCCCTTGTCCATGGTTTTGCTTTCCATGGTTTTAATTACATATGGTCAACTGTGATCTGAAAATATCAAACAAATTTTTTGAGTTTTAAATGTGTGCTGTTTTGATTAGTTTTAAATGTGTGCTGTTTTGATGATGAAATCTTTCACCATCTTGCTCTGTTTACCCAGTGTATCCATGCTATATATGATACACATCTGTGAGTTACTAAGTGGCCAACTTGTCTTGTTTATGATATTGATTGTCACAGTATCATAGTGCTTGTGTTCAAGTAATCATTTTATTTAATAATGGGCCCAAAGCACAAGACTAGTGATGTTGGCAGTTCTAAAGAAAATCCATTAATTTTTTTCCTTGAAGTAAGAAGATAGCAGTGTTCCACTTAATAAGGAAAGAAAAAGATCATATACTGAAGTTGCTAAGATTTGCAGTAAGAATGAATATTCTCTCCATGAAATTATAAACAGTATATAATTATAATTGTTCTATTGTATTATTAGTTATTGTTTATTAATCTCTGACTATGTCTAATTTATAAATTAAACTTTATCATAGCTATGTATGTGTAGAAACAGATATAGCATATAGTCAACCCTTTATATCCGTGAGCTCCACATCTTCAGATTTTACAAGTCACGGATAAAAGTTATGGGGGAAAAAAACAATAAATAATAACATCACAACAATAAAAATAATACATATTCAAAACAATCCAGCATAGCAACTATGTACATAGCAATTACATTGTTTTAGGTGTTTTAAGTAAGCCAGAGATGATTTAAAGTATACAGGAGGATATGCATAGGTTGTATACAAATATTGTGTCAAATACAAGGGACTTGAGCATGCCTGGATTTTGGTGTCTGCAGGGATTCCTGGAAACAATTCCTTGTTGATACCAAGAGAAGATTGCATACAGGGTTTGGTACTATCTGCTGTTTCAGGCATTGACTAGGGATGTTGGAACGTATTCCACTGTGGATAAGGGGAATCTACTTACTATATTGACCAATGGAACAGAATTAAATAACTCAGAAATAAGCACAAGGTCAACTGGCCTTTAACAAGAGTGCCTAAAATGAACAATGTGGAAAGGATAGTCTCCTTAATATATGATGTTGGGAAACTTGGATGTCTACTTGCTAGAAATGTTTTTTAAGCGAACTTATCTTACACTATACACAAAAATCAACTCAAAATATATTAAATACTTAAATGTCAATGTAAAAACCTGAAATCATAAGGCACATAAAAGAACAAATAGGGAAAAATCTTCTTAACATTGGTGATCACAATAATTATTTGCATAAGATATCCAAAATACAGGCAGCAAAAGCAAAACTAGTTAAGTGAGATTACATGAAGGTAAGAAATTTCTGCACAACAATGAAGAAATGAAAAGGAATCTTACAGAATAGGATAAAATATCTGCAAACCATATATCTAAGAAAAGGTTGCCAGATGCAGTGGCTCACACCTGGTGAGAGGATTGCCTAAGCCCGTATGTTCAAGACCAGCCTGGGTAAGTTGGTGAGAACTCATCTCTACAATAAATCAAAAATTAACTGAGTGTGGTAGCATGTACCTGTAGTTCCAGCTACTGAGGAGAAAGGGTCACCCAAGCCCAGCAAGTCGAGGCTGCGGTGGCAGTGAGCATGCCACTGCATTCCAGCCTAGGTGACAGAGTGAGACTCCAACTCAAAAACAAAAAACAAAAGAAAGGGCTGACATCCGAAATATATAAGGAACTCTAACAACTTGCAAAAGTCAGATAAACAGACAAAAAAATCATGACTAACTTTTTATTTCTACAAAAACCCTCCAGATGATGCGGTCATCCGTGTAGTAAGTATGATTATATTGCAAATTAGTGTCTAAGCTTCCCAATTGTATTAGTCAGAGTTTTCTGGAGAAAAAGAATCAACAGGGGATACCTGAAGTATGAGAAAAAACTGTGATATAATTCATCATTAGTCTGAAGGCATGAAAGCCATGGGAGCCAATGGCGCTAATCCTGGTCAAAGCACAAAAAAAGGAAGCTGTGTAAACCCTTGTTGGCGTATGAAGGCTGGATTACTGGGAGTGTTGATGTCGAGGAGCAGAAGATGGATGTCCTGGTTCAAACAAACAGAGAATTCTACCTTCCTCTGACTTTTTGTTCTGTTTGAGCTCTCACTGGTTGGATCCTCACTTGCATTGGTGAGAGTGAATGTGATGATTAATTTTATGTATCAACTTAAGCAAGCTAACAGATACTCAAATAATTGCTTGAACATTATTTCTGAGTGGTTTATGAGGGCATTTTCAGACAAGATCAGCATTTGAATCAACAGACTGAGTAGAAAAGATTGCCCTCACAGATATGGGTGGGCAGCATCCAATCGCTTAGGGGTCTGAACAGAGCAGGAAGGTGGAGGAAGAGGGCATTTTCTTTTTCTTCTTGAGCTGAAACATCCGTCTTCTTTTGTTCTTTGAAATCGAACTCCTGGTCCTCAGACTCAGACTCTGACTGAATGTCACCACCAGCTTTCCTGGTTTTCTAAATTGCTGACTGAGTATCATGAAACTTCTTGGGCTTCATAATCATGTGAGACAATTTTCATAATAAATATCCTCATATCTATCTATCTATCATATTTTATTAATTCTGTTTCTCTGGAGAACTCTGTGTAGCACAGATTTTGGTACTGAAATTGGTTTTAGAGAAACTATTTTAAGGATGAGTTTTCTGAATGGCTTTGGGAGATCTGAAATTGGCTCTTTAATTAGACTTAAATATGCAAATAATTATATTTCCATTAGTAAAGAGAGCACTGATAGTTCATGGTGTGATGTGCATAATATATGTGTATCAACAATTTATAAGAGGCAAGGAGGTAAGCAACTCTGTAGATGACACTTTCAAACATTTTTAGAAACTAAAAAATATGATACTGATTAGCTGCTCTTAATGTCATCAAAGTGGTGACATTTTAAACAATGAGCTCAAGAATTTGAATTCTCAGCTCAAGGGCCACATCAATGATTTAAGAGTTTCTAGGTGTGCCCTGAGGAAGAGCCTTATCTCCTGTAGCCACAGGGCTGAAATTGCTGAAAATCAAGGTTGGCCCTCATCCTGCAGTTGGCTGAATTACAAGGCAAGTTGTCATGGCCTTGCTGTCTTGTAGGTTGTTTACTGATAAGGTGAGAACATTGATTAGGAGAGAATGGAATCTAGTAACTTGGGATGAGAAATGGAAGAAGACCCTGATGAAACTGGAAACACTGAGCCCCTAAATTCTGAGTCTTTTTTGACTCCTTTCCCAGTGGAAATAGCCTGCCCACCATGGGAGGATCTGCCATTCTACTTCCTTATGAAGAAAGGAAGCCTGCATTGTTTACCCTGAAGTTGTGCCTTCCCCTGAAGCAGTGGCCATGCAAGATCTTCCTTGGGACCCAACCTGCCTTCTCTCTTTGCCTCTAGACATATAAGTAGACTCAGGCTCTAGCAAGTCCCTAAAAGTGAGGTACAAAGTAAAGTACAAAGTATGACCCATGATGAGGTATACCAACAGAAATCCAGAGAATATATGTGGGAATGGATATTAAAAGTATGGAACAATGGTGGAAGGAACATAAAGTTGGATCCGGCCAAATTTATTAATATGGATCCACTAGCAGGGATTCTGTATTTAACGTTGTACTCAGGGAGTTAGAACGGCCTCTAACTTTATTTGCTTGATTGACTGGAACATGTATTAAAGAGGACATAACTGTGAGTGAACTGGAAATGCCTGATCACCTTTGGTTTAATGTAGAGGAAGGGATTCAAAGACTTAAGGACACTGGAACATTAGAGAGGATTTATTATTTAAACCAACTCATACACACTAGGTGGGTCCAGAAGACAAATTTTTCAACAATACTTTGAGAAATAAATTTTTATGGGACATCCCAGGATCCCTTAAAATTGGATTTGTGGGTAGCAGGAGCCAAGTGGCAAGATGGACCACTACTGTAATGGACAGCAAAGCCAAATCAACAATCTGAATAGTCTGAACCTTGCAGATCTCTGGCGCTGGTTAATTAATCACGATGTTCCTAGAAGTAAAATAGCCAGGACACCTATGACATTCTTACTTGTTTTGTATTAAGCAGAAAAGTTCCAAGTCAAGTGAAACAAAAGTCTAACATTAATCATAAAAACAGAGGGTTATGACTCCTAGAATCCCCTCAAATTCCCAGACTTAAGTGAGTTACTAGACCCAGTCCCTTGAATTAAAGGGAGGCCAGATACCCTTTAGAAAGGACTCTGGTACACCACCAAATTTTTATACCATAAGTATTGTTTTAATCCTTCTCCAAATGGACCCACATTCACAGGGTAACTGTGCTCTAGGGAAAAGGAAATAATCAGAATTTTCAGACCTACTGTTCACTGGCTAGGAACTGATATTGATTCCAGGACACGCAAAACACCACTGTGGCCAACCAGTCAGTGAAGGGGCTTAGGAAGGTCAAGGGATCAATGAATTTTAGTTCAGGACCATTTTACAATATGTCTAGTGGGACTCCAAACCCATCCTGTGGTCATTTTCTCAGTTCCAGGAGGCATCATGGAATATATGTACTTAGCATCTGTTGGAATATCCTCATTGGCTCCCTGACCTGTGATGTGATGGTTATTATAGTGAGAAAGACCAAACAGAAGACACTGATACGGCCTCTGCCTAGGGGAATAGTAAATAAAAAGCAATGCCACATTCGTAGATGTACATTTGAGAATGACAGTGGATTATTTACATTTAACCAAGGGTTGACTTCCATTGCAGTTTCTTTACTAGATGTTGTTTTGAGTAAATTAACACATCCCAGTTAACTTAATCTAGAGAATGTTTGGTTTTCGGAAGGCTGGAAATGCACTTTCATGCATACCTAGAGATATACCATCTATCCATTCATATGTCATAATTAAATTTATAGGGACTTTGATTGCTTTTCCCTTCCACAAGATAACCATGCTGGTCTACTACATTGATGACATTATGCCTATGGAATATAGTGAGTGAGAAGTAGCAACTACTCCAGACTTACTAGGAATATATTTGCATGTCAGGGAATGAAGATACATTCAACTAAAACCTAGGTGTCTTCAATCTCAGTGAAATTTCTAGTGCCCCAGTGTCAAGAAGCCTGTCATTATAGCCCTCTAAAATGATGGATACATTGTTGCATCTGGCCCCTCCTACCACCAAGAAAGAGGCCCACTGGGGGCCCAATGCTGTGGGCCTACTTGAATTTGGGAGGCAACATAGTCTTCATTTGAGTGTGCTACTCCAGTGGGTTTATCAAGGGACCTGAAAAGCTATTATTGAGTGGGGTTCAGAACACATGAGGGCTATGCAGCAGTTCTAGGCTGCTATGCAAACTGCTTTGTCATTTGTCATTTGAGTCACATGATCCAGCAGATCTAATGGTGCTTGAAGTGTCAGTGACGGGTAGGGAGGCTGTTTGGAGCCTATGGCAGAGTCCCACGTGGGAGTACCAGCATGGACTTTTAGGATTGTGGAGCAGGGTTGTGCCAGTATTCCCAAATAGCTACTTATCTTTTGAGACAGCTCTTGACCTTCTTCTGGACTTCAGTGGAAACTGAACGCTTGCTCATGGACTACCAAGTTACCACGTGCCCTGAGAGCATACCATGGAATTGTTGCTATATGTCCCATTAAGCCATAAATGCAGGTATGCACAGCAACTCTCTTTCATCAAATGGAAGTGGTATAAACATGATCGGTCCTGAGCTGGCCCTGAAAGCATGAAGAGGTCGCTTCTGTGTCCATAGTCCCAACTCCTTGTACACTTCCAGAAGACTATCTCAGCCTTAAGGAGAGTTCTCATAATTCGTTGACAGAGGAAGATAAGACTTGGACCTGATTTCAAATGTTTCTCCACAATATGCAGACACCACCAGTGTGCCTGGAAAGTGGATTATTATAAGCTTAACCAAGTGGGGACTTCCATTGAAGCTGCTATACTAGATGTTGTTTTACTGATTGAGGGAATTAACACAGCCCAGGTAACTGGTATGATTGATCTGGAAATTTTTTTCTCCATCCCTATCAATGAAGTCTATCAGAAACAGTTTGCTTTTAATTGAGAAGGCCAAAAATCCACCTTCATTGTGGATTTCTTCATTGTGGATGGGTCACTCTCTGTCTCATCCCCAAAGAACAGTGGTAAAGGGAAATCATCCCAATAGACAGAAATAGGGACAGTACACCTGGTTGTGCACTTTGTTTGGAAAGAGAAATGGCCATACATGTGACTACACCAACTCATGGGCTGTAGTCAGTGATTTGGCGGGATGTTCAGGGATTTTGAAGTGAATATGATTTGAAAATTTGTGACAAAAAATTTTGAGAAAGACTTCTCTGAATGGCAAAATACATGAGAATATCTGTGTCCCATGTGAATGATCACCAAAGAATGACCTCAGCAGAAGAGGAGTATAGTAGTCAAGTGGATAGGAGGTCCTATTTTATAGATACTAGTCAGCCTTTATTCCTAGTCACTCCTGTCATTGTTTAACAGGATTATAAACAAATTAGCCATGGGGGCAGGGATGGAGGTTATACATGGATTTAGCAACATGGACTTCCACTCACCAAGGTTGACCTGTCTATGACTGACTTTGAGTGCCCAATTTGCCAGCAGCTGAGACCAATGCTGAGCCCCTGGTGTGGCACTATTTCATGTTTGTTGATTGCACTGGATCTGGTGGCAAGCTGATTACCTTGGACCACTTTCATCTTGGGAGGTGCAATGTTTTGTTACCACTGGAACAAATACTTAATTTGAATTTTGGTTTGCCTTGCCTGTACACAATGCTTTTGCCAAAAATACCATTCGTGTACTTACAGAATGGCTTATCCACTCTTATGGTATTACACATAGCATTTTTTCCAATCAAGAAACTTATTTCCTAACCAAAGATGTGTGGCAATAGATCCATGCTTATAGAATTTGCTGGTCTTATAATGTGCCCCGCCATCCTTAACCATTTAGCTTGATATAAGGGTGGAATGACCTTTTGAAGATTCAGTTACAATTTCAACCAGGTGGCAATACCTTGCAGGGCTGAGGCAAGGTTCTCCAGAAGACTGTATATACTCTGAATCAGCATTCATTCTATGATACTGGTTTTCCAATAGCCAAGATTTATGGATTTATGAATCAAAAACTAAAAGTGAGAGTGGCACCACTCACCATTATCCCAAATAACTTAACTAGCAAAATTTTGGCTTCCTGTTCCCATAACTTTATGCTCTTCTGGTCTAGAGGTCTAGTTCCAGTGGCAGAAGTATTTCTATTAGGAGACACAAAAATGACTTCATTGAGATGGATGTTCAAACTGTCATCTGACCATTTTAGACTCCTAATGCCTGTGAATCAATAGGCCAATAAGGGAGTTGTGGTGTTGGCTGTGATGACTGATCCAGACTGTCAAGGGGAAATAGAAGATTACAGTAGAGTTAAGAAGAATGTCTGGAATATAGGAGATCCATTAGGATATGTCTGACTTAGCATTACCATGTTCTATAATTAAGGTCAATGGCAAACTAAAGCAACCCACCCCAGGTAGAACTAAGATTGACCCAGACCCTTCAGTAATGAAAACTTGGGTGACCCCACTAGGTAAAGAACCATGACCAGCTGTGGTTCTTGCTAAAGGCAAAGGAAATACAGAATGGGTATTAAAAGAAGGTAGTTAGAAATACCAGCTAATTGTCTCAAGTGAGTTCTAGGAAAAAAAATTAGCAAGCAAGGCCACATGACCAGTTATAGAATCCAGGACTGTAATTGTCATAAGTATGCCCTCCTTATTTTGTCATGAATATATCTGTGTGTACATACATTAAGCAAATATTTTTGTTTGTTCCTCTTATTTTTTATAAGATATATTGACTTTATATTGATATCTAAGTATTGTTCATTTGACATCATCGTATGCAAGTTTTAGAATATCAAACGAGTGAATATTACCTAAGAACTTGACCTTCTCTTCTGGTGAAGAGATTAAGTTGCATGCAGGATAGTTGTATCATTTCACGTATTATGATCTTGTTGTCATCTTTATTTAGCAATTAAGTATCATTTAAGGAAATGTAAGAGCCAAGTAGACAAGGAGTGGATTTGTGATGCTTAATTTTTTGTGTCAACATCTCTGGGTTAATGTATGCCCAGATATCTAGCAAAATATTATTTCTGGTTGTGTCTGTGAGATTAGCATTTGAATCAATAGACTTGAGTAAAGATTTGCCCTCACCTATGTGATGAGCATCACCCAATTCCTTAAGAGCTTGGATAGAACAAAAAGAGCGAATTCTCTCTCTTCTAGAGCTGATACACCTGTCTCCCCCTGCCCTCAGACATCAGAGTTCCTGGACCACAAGCTTTTGGAATTGGACTAGAAATTATACCATCAACTCCTCTGGTGCTCAGGTCTTCAAGTTCTGATTATATTATACCACTGGCTTCCCTGGTCCTCAATCTGCCTCCATAATCTCATGAGCCAATTCCCATAATAAATCTTTTCGCAAATATATTTTAAGAAAGAAAATTTTAAGAAAGGAAAAAACTGTATTCAAAATTTTAAGAAAGGAAAAAAAATTGTATTAAAATTTGTAATACTTGATATATACTGATAACAAGGTAAATACAAGTCACGTTTGACTTCTATAATTACAAGAGTTGCTCAGAGTGGTTACCATCAGTGTCCAGACACTTCTGAACACAGTGAACTGAAAGTCATACATAGATATAATCTTCTAAAATGTGTATACATATTTTTGGCACCCCTGGTATATATAGCCTATCTGTTTTGTTTTTCACTAATCTTTTTACTCACTCTACCAATTCAAATGCTAATCTCTTTCCAAAACACCTTTTTAAACCCATGCAGAAATAGTTGGTGAATGTTTTACCAGAAATTTGTACATCCCTTAGTCAGTAAGTTGACAAAGAGTGCTAACCATAACACCAATAACCAGGTAATTTATTCTTTTTTATTTCGTTAAAATTTTTAACCATTTTCTTGTTTTCTCTTTCTCAGTTTCAACTTTTATTATTGCTATTGAAGCTCCAATCTCTCCATCCATTTGACCTGGCCTAAAATACCACTCTGTCTCTTCCATAGGATTCTACCTTCCCAACCCAATCACAGAAGCCTGGCTGAACAGTGAAAATGACGCACCATTTTGGCTACTAGTTTGCTTTTTGGTATTCAATTCACTAAAGGGATGATAACCTAGAGAACATTGTCCTGGTTATCTCAAAAGGAAACTACAAGTAATTAACACAGGACATGCAGACATTAATGTAAAACTTTCCTTAAGAACAATAATAGAATCACTGTCACAAAATAATAAACCAGAGGCACACCATAGTAGCAAAGATAATAGTTTAAAAGGACTAAAGAAATGGCAACTTAGGTATTAGAGAAAAAAATACTACTATTAAAAAGTTTAGACATTAATTTGAAGCTTAATTGTGTTTACTCAAATAATGATCAAATCAACACCAATCAAATTTTAATTTTAAAACTTTGTTAAAAATGCAAATAGCTATTATAGAGGCAGAAACATTCCTAGTGCCTATGCCCAGCAAATTGTTTCACTGTAGGCAGACCTAAACGCGAAGTCAAACATGAATGATGAGTTTGCTTAGTGTGTAAATAATCAGAGAAATGGAAAATGCTGAATTATTAGTCTAATTTGGAGTCACTCTGCCTGATGCAACCATTTAATAATAGGAATGACCTGGTCTCAGTATTTAGGAACCAGGATATTCTGATGTGTTGCTAAGTTTGTCTCTTTTGGGGCAGAGCTTGGATGTGTGCTGCAGATGTTTTCTTCTACAGATTTACTTTTATTAGGCTTCTGTGATTGATTAAGAACATTTCCCATTTAAATTTTGAAATATTAAAAACCTGTAATCAATTTATATTCTAATCCATCAGACCTGGAAGATGTTTTAGCTTTTCAATATGACTTTAAAGCTCCTTCTATTGACTCTAGGATTTAACTCTCAGAGAGCAAACTTATTTCTTGAATTTCTAGTATTTTGAGAGGTTGAGTTACATATTTAATTAGTTCCTAAATTTTTAATACATGTAAAAAATTCTAGACCTAAAAAATAATATTATTTATATAATATGATTAGTAAAATGTCTTACATCTAAGAAGTTCGATGTGCCATATGGGAGTTTACTATGTAATTCTTGAACCAGCCTAAGAATAATAATCAGAATTACATAAAAAGTGAACACACATGCAGCCATAATCTGCTTGCCCAGAAGCTCAGTGAGACAAATCCCATTTTTCTTGACTTTCATTCTGCAATTGCTATACCATAAATAACTTCTCCGTCCTTGGACATTAGTTTTAAATATGATCTCTTTCTTTTCTACGGAGAATAAAATGAGGGAATAATTATTTTTTGTTTTGTTTCCTTGAGTCAGAGTCTCACTCTGTTGCCCAGGCTGGAGTGCAGTGACACAATCACAGCTCATCACAGCCTTGATCTCCTAGGCTCAAGTGATCCTCCCACTTCAGCCTCCTCCTGAGATGGTGGAACTTCAGCTACTACTGGAACTGTGCCCGGCTAATTTATTTTTATTTTTATTTTTGTAGAGACGGGATCACACTATGCTGCCCAGGCTGGTCCTGAATTCCGAGGTCGAGCAATCCTCCCACCTCAGTCTCCCGAAGTGCCGGGATGACAGGAGTAGCCACTGTGCTTGGTCACGATGAGCCCATAATTGATAACATTTACAATGATGGTTGAATGAAATGGCAATATGGGTGCTTTTCTGTTCTAGTATCTACTTGTTTCCCAGTCAGCAGCATGCTGTGCTCTTCTTAATGAAGCCCAAGTGTTCTATATTGCCTGCCCTATAATTTTCTGGACAGAGTGAGCTGTTGTCTGTGTCAAGAGAGAACTACACACTCCATTATCTTTTCAATAGGCCTGAAAATTATTTGTTTAAAAATCTTTCCCACTGTCACTTTTAGAAGTGTTTGCAAAAGAAATTGTGATAGATTTCCCTCTAATTATAATTTCAGACGTGCCTCACATTCATTCTTTCCTATATTTCAATAAGAAACTGAATTTGAAATTTTAAAATCACCTGTCATTTCTGGTTCTGTTTCTTTCCCAAGAGTTGTACCTTCTTTATTCATCAATATTTTGGTTCACAAAATGCATTCAATTATTCCCTTGTCATTCTCAAGAGAGCATTGCACAATGCATCTTCTGAGGAACAGATTGTACCATGCCCTTAATTTGTTTCTTCACTACCCACAAAATCACTCCATAACGGTGCCAGAAATTTATCTAGTACAGCATTTTCATTGTTGATGTGTTTTAGCTTGAGGAATGCTATCATTCTGGAATATTTTTTCTGCATTTTTGCCCGGTATACATTTTTAAAGCATTTCATCATTCAGTTCCCTAAACAGTTCTACAACTTCAATACTCTCATAGAGGTTCAATTGTGCCAATTACATAGACAATTTACATTAAAAAAAAAAAAACCTCTAGGCCAGAGTTTTGAGTCTTCGTTGTTTTGAGATCTATATAATTGCTAAAGGAAAAACCAACTTGAGATACTATTGATTCCTGACATTATCATACATTATATTTTCTCACCAAATAGATTCTACTTTTCTTAACCATCCTGTCTTTCCATGTCTTTCCAAAACATGGCATATAAAATTCTTTCTCTTGCCTAAAAGGGTCAGCATGTATAATCTCTAATCACTCTCTTCTTCATGTCCGTTTATACTTATGACCTCTAAAGGGAACTCTGAACTCATCTACCCACATTAGGAGTAGGATGACATCATACACCAAGTAGAGATTCAAGTGAAATATTTTTTTGGCTGCTTAATATCTAGTTAATTTTCCATAAAGTCCTGTGGTATGTAATTGTGAATTTTAAAAAATTTGTGGTTCATGTGAAACAGATTCTATTTCTACTACATTACAAAGCAGTGCATAATGAAGAATTTGCAAGAAGAGCTCTCAATATCTATCCTGCCAGCCCCTGAATATGCTTTCCTACTCAGAGAGAGCCAGAAGCATAACAACTTTATTTTTCTGATTTCTATGCCCCTAGAGTTCTGGATTTGGTTTAGATATAGCCAAACAGATAAACTCAAACAAGATTTGAAGAGTAGTGACCAAGAGAAGGAAGGGCATCTCCTGCTTCTACTGCTTATTTTAATGAAGTATAATGTAGGAGATTTAGGTCTTTCCTGCAATAATAGTTTCAGAGGCCTCACTCTTTAGCTCCATAATACTTGAAAGGCAGGATTTGGACATACATTTTGTTCATTTGGATATGACTAACATGATATGCTTCTGCATATCAACATAATGTAGAGTTACTTGGATATGATGGTTGACTATGGCAATGGCGTAAGTTTGGCACGTGTGGTCTGCTGAGTAAGGAAATGGTATCACACTTGAGTATTTACTTTGTGCACCTATATGGGAGAGTTTTTAAATCTAGACCTTCTTTTCATAAAGGATTCTATATACAATTCAAATCCTGTAAGAAATCCATTCTTGCTTTAGATACAGTAGAATTTTTTGGTTTGCATAAGAATATTGACTGATGAAATAGTAACAAGAGTGTTTGAAAGTAATAGTTTTGTAGATAAATGAAAATTTGGAGTTGAGTGACTTTGTTCAGTTTTAAGTTGGTAATGTTTTTACTAGCATTAGAAGATGAACAATGGATAGTTTATGACATGCAATAGTAAAAAGCTTACTTGAATTGCCAATCATATGAAATTGGTTGAAGTCAATTTCAATTAGACTGGAGCCTTAATAGCTTTAATAGCTTTTTGTAAAGATCAAATTAATTAATATATTTAAAAGGCCTGGAGTGTTGTTGGGCATGGATAACTTTTTTGTTATCTGTAAATATTATCATTATTATGTTTGCTGTTATTGTTGTGGTTGTTGCCAAGAATTGTGAAGTCTAAGATTTTACCCTACATGCAAGCTAACAAGTTAACCAGCCACAGTTTTCCAGATACTGGCAAGACTGGGATTCCTGGGTCAGAGACGAAAGACTGTTTATTACTAACAATGGTAGCAATAGCCGGAAAACTATCATGTTTGTACCCATATTCTGAGTCCTACAGATCAATAAAAAGAGATTCAGAAGACATTTACACACATAATGAGTTCTATTGCAGAAGAGGAAACTGAAGCTTTTGTAATTAATTGTAAACTTGCCTGGCCTTTGCCAAAAAGAGACATGCTATCTTTATCACACTAGACTGTGAATAACTGGACTTTGCTGCTATCATTATGTTCCAAGGCTGTCTGCTCTATAAACATTTGAAAAGCCAATGTCTTTGTTGTCAAGATGTGCAAAAAATGTGACACTCATGTAAAATTATTTCCAAAAAGATCTGCCTGTTGTTTCTATATGAGTTTGGCTTCTGGTGAATTTTTCTATATGCAATGTTAATGATTCCTGTGATAAATATGAGTGCTAGAGACTGAGATTATGTCTGTTCAATTTGTCTTATACAACATTTAATTAAGGCTATTATCAACAAGATCTCTATAAGTATTGTGTCCATTCATAAAATATGAGACTAAAGATTCAGTGCCTTAAAAGAATGCTTAATCAAAGAAATCAAATTAAAATGAATTGATTTTTTTAGTTTTGAAGTAACTGGAATTATCACTCATAATTTTAAAAGAAACTGTACAGAAATGTGCAGGGTGTTCATCTTCTATGAGTTGGCTGAAGACAATTGTAAAAATTTCAGACTACTGAGTTTCAGCTTAGAGGTTCCCTACGAGCTAATGTATGATTTTCACAAGGTCTTATTAAAAACCTAAACATTTATATTCAAAAATTTTTTCAAAGCAAGAGAATTACAGAACCAAATGTAACTTTATAGTCAGATCATGGATTTAAAATTCAAAATTAGAAATATGGTTTTAAGATGGTTATTTAAGCTTTGCTCAAAAGAAATTACCAAGAATGCAGACCAAAGGCATCAAGACATTTAAAAAGAGGTTTTAGAACCTGGAAGACTGAGAAAAAAGATATAACATATATATAATTGGTATTCTAGAAAGAAAGAGCAGAGATAGTAGGGTGAAGAAAGCTTATTTAGACATAATCAGTTCCTTTCCGGAACAACTAAGACAATTCACAGATTCAAAGAATCCTAGTAAATTCCAATCAAAATATTTGAAAAAGATGGACATATTTTTATCATTAAGTATATTATGGTCTACCAGGAAAAACAAATATTAAGTAATTGTGAACCACACAGGAGTTCAGTGGGCATATGCACTTAGACCCAAGTTTTCAAAGTTTCATGAAAGCTTGTCTGTGATGTGCTCAAAGCAAATAATAAATTATTACCTAGTGTTTTGTTCTACTGTAACTTCATCAATTTTAAAGTACTAAGAACCGAGGTTGGATGTTATAGAAATTATAATAATGTATACTTAATAATAGCAAGTCATTAGTAGTGACATCCTGTATGAATAGAACTTTATTCTTCTAAACAGCAAGTGAAATGATAAAATCACCCTTTCAATAAGTAGTACAATATTACTGGGAAATATGCTAATCAGGATTACATGTGATCACTATTCCTGTAACAAAATTTCTCATATGGCATAAAAAGTATCCTAATTACAACCTTTGAGTAAATAAACAGCAATATACAGACTATTTAGTGGTATAAATTGCCTTTGAGGGTAAATGGCAAACTCCAGTTTTGAAAACATAAAAGGCCAGGTCTTCAAATAGTGATTACTACTTTTCCTTGCTCAAATTTCAAGACTGTTTAGTCACTGTCTTCTGCTACATTCTGACTAAAATAAAATTGTATTCACTTCGCATAACTTTTATTTCATCCTATTTACTGTACCTAGTATCAGTGTGACACAGCATGTATTATGAACACAGTGGGTAAAGAAGACAAATGGACACTGTAGTTTCATTCTTGCTCATCAATAGAGCCTCTATTTTCCTCATTTACAACATATGTTCCAATTCCATTCCATTTTTTAATTTAAATTTAACAGTGCATATTGTAATTTTACCTTCTAAATCTTGCAGTCATAAAATGAACATATTGTCAGGTGCCTAGGAAATACTTTAGATACTTTGTCTCTTTTCTTCTGACCCGGTTGAGATTTTACTTTTAATTCATAACAGATTCCATTCTGTTTCTTCTCCCGATCTGCTTGTTTTGACCTGCTTCTGCTATTTGGACTTGTTGATTATAATTTTTCTGGAATATTCCTTGTAGATAATTATTGTTTGACATTAAGCTTATATTAGTACATCTCTTTCTTATCCTGGATTCTTCAGGATAAACAAGAGTTCTAATTTTGTCCTCTAGGCCCCCACATCCCAATCTTATCACTTACCTGGGCCACCTGTCACCTCTGAACTTACTGAGAAATTGAGCTGATAGAAAGCAATTGTGAATGTAAGTGGTCTACCATTCCAGCATAAGCTAAGCACAAGTTAGTTTAATAATAGAAATGTATATAACAAAGTATTTGAAATACATATGTTCTTTGTTCTTCATATTAGTTTGTATTCATTTTCATGTTAAAAAACATTATGCAGATGCACAAATACTAATAGTTTAATTATAAACTATATCATCCCTAGGTAGATGATTTGTGTCAATTAGAAAGTAAAATTGTTTATATAAGTACTGAGAGAAAAACTATTTTTCCTCACTTTTTATGTATTTTTTTATATTTTACTTTTATTATTAGAATTTTTCAAAGTAGAAAATATATTATTTGAATGTTACAATCAATGTTTTGAAGTGTATGAAGAACCTTTGCCCCTCTTCAATGAGCACAAGTGTGATCCAGAAGTTGGGCTTGTATCTTTTATTCAAGATAATACTGTCAATTGGATGAAATTGCCCCATCAGATTATTTTGCTCAAAAATTTGGCCTGAGCTACACAGTGAGTCTTGTTAATTCATCCCATCAGTAAAGGCCATAGCCTAGTTCCTACCTTTACTGAGTTCAGGAGTTTTAATGATTCGCAGTTGAGTGAAATCTCTTATATCCTTTCCCTAAATTCCTTTTGTACCTTAACTAACTACAAAGCATGCCCCCCCAAAAAATGTATACAGGTTTTAAGAAAGGTAAAAAAAACTGTATCAAAATTTTAATACTCAATAAGATGAATACAAGTCATGCTTGACTTCTGCAGTTACAAGAGGTGCTCAAATGGGTTACCATCAGCATCCAGACACTTCTGATTAAAGCGTACATCTTTTAACATCTACTAAAGTGTGTATAAAATTTTTTGGCAAGCCTAGGTATTTTGAAATTACCCTTGCTCTTAGTCAAAGGAGTCATGGCTAAGATATTGACTTTCAGTAAGCAGAATATATCTTTCAGTAAAATACTCACTTTCACTTCAACTCTGCCTAAGGTTATTCAAAAGAATTGTAAGATTCAATATAATTACTAAACAGAATATTAAAAGAATATTAAAAGAAGAATGCAATGATAAGTATAAAGTTTTTTAAAAAAGAATTATGGAATTAAAAACATTTTTACTCCTGAGGCACAGGTTCAGTTGTCTGGAATGGATTGGACACTGAGATATACCAAACGGTGACCCTGCACGTCGTCCCTATTATGAAAACTTCCTATAAGCTGTGGATACAGACAGCCTGATTTAAGTGGTAGGCATGATGACTTTCAAATACTGATAAAGTACATTTTTCTATGTATCACATAGTTCATTTAAATTTTACTTTGCAAATAAAGCTAGTCTTCAAACAGTAAGTGCAAGGGCAATTCAAAACTGAAATGCTTCAATTATTAGTCTGCATCTTCTCATTATTCTACATGTTAAGGCATGATTTTACATTTTTCATTTGTTCATGGAAAAATGCTATAAAATTTCAAGTTATTAATATAATAAAGTGTTCCACAAAAGAGGATTTTCTGTGTAAATGAAACTCAAATAATTAAGCGCTAAAGCTTTCACTGTTGATAGAGAAAAGAAAAAAAATAAAAATAAAAAATAAAAAAAACCCTGTTTTCCTGATTTTTGGAACCAAGAAAATTGGATATAATTTCACATTTTCTCAAAAAGCAACAAGGAGATTTGGTATCCAGTTTTACACTTTTCTAGTTTTCTCTTTGCATCTGAAATCTCCTCAGAGGTACTACTGACCATGGATGGTCTGAAGACATTAAACCTTTTCAAATTGTTTAATTGCTTTATATGCAATTTTCTTGGCTTTACATTTTAAGATGAGGCAATACTCTATAGAAAAGTCCTTTGAAACCTGTTTCTTCTATATATTTCAGAGTAAAAGTGGCATGAACGCGTCCATATACAGCATGCTCTCATTTCAGTGATTTTGAGAAACCCTGGATTATAGATTAATCGATATCA
The DNA here is from genome assembly GCF_000164805.1 of Carlito syrichta. Lineage (NCBI taxonomy): Eukaryota > Metazoa > Chordata > Mammalia > Primates > Tarsiidae > Carlito > Carlito syrichta. The sequence continues at coordinate 154,640 of NW_007251292.1, forward strand.
AGGAAACTATTGAATGCTGCTGATGTGTTTAGCATTTTACTGGATGTAATTTTTCTGAGGTGTGAATTTGAAGCTCTTAATACTTATTATTTAAATTGATAAGCAAATATTAGCAGAAAAATATTACTGTATGTAATTTTTAAAAACTATATGATTAAAAGCATAGGTTGAAAGTGACAATTATAGTATTATAATTATACAATTATAATACTATAGTTATAGATATAGTTATACAATTATAGTATAACTATATCTGTTATCTATATATTTATATATACATAATCACATTATGCACTATTAATTACAGGTCTAACAAAGAGCTATACCTTCCTACAAAGGTAATTTTAAATCATTAATTAGAATAATAAAATTCCAATAGTGAATGCTTTGTTATATAAGATTTGACATTGTCCCTTAAATTTACTACGTTATGTGAAAAACTGGCAATATTCATCTAATTCTATGCCTAGAGTCAAAACTATAGATGAGTACGCAGAAATCTTCAAAAAAAGGAAACAGAGATTATCAAGAGCCCATGAAAACACATATGTAACCATAGCTGTACAGTGAAATTATTTGAGGAGTTTTTAAAAACTTATCCTAACTTCTTCTCACCCAAGATTGATTTACCTATTTAAAAAAAAAATTCTTAGGTAATTTTTAAATGTGACTACAGTTGAGAAATATTGTATGAAAGCTTACATGTTGATAAAAATCGCTTTGTTTTTATTCCTTTTAACATTTAAATGCATTCTATTTCATTAATATTAGCAATAACAGTGATAATTTTAAAAAGGCTTTTTGGGTTTTTTTTGAGTTGGAGTCTCACTCCGTCTCCCAGGCTAGAGTTAAGTAATATTGCATTAAATTAAGAAATAGGTCAAGCACAAAAAAAACAAGAGTTAGAGGTTTAGAGATCAATTGATGAACTTGAATCTAGTTAAGGAAAGAAAAATTTTATTTACCTTACTTAATAGTTTCATTTAAATGAGACACCTTTCATAATAGCAGGTAGTCAATTTTCTGGGTGAACTTATATTTTCCACAGCACTACTATCTTAACATGGAGAGATCAACATTAGCAATTCGTGATCCTCTCCCCAAATTTCAGGGTAGTTTTCCTGTACCCTATAACTTTTTATTTTAAAGATATGTTTAAGAAACTAACAATATTTAAAACTGCTATTACAAAATGTCAGGTTATTTCCCCATATAAAAAAAAAGCCACACATAATAAATTCAATACTTATAAGCAAAAATGTAATGACTAGAGTATAAAAAACACAATTTTCAGAGCAAATATATTTAAATTAATTTTAATAAGTACAAAAGATAGTGTGTAGCATGAATTTGCATGTAATTAGTTGGAAATTTTTTGACAGCAAGCACAATGACATATTCAATAAAAGTCATATTGTCTTACATATGTGAAAACTAGTGGCTTTTCCCAATTACAACAAGATCACAAATTACAAATATTATTAGCTCTTGAATTATTTTCTCAAACCAGTAAACCCACTATGTAACCTGTCACCCAGAAAATTTCAAATTTCACATAATATGAATATTCAAAGTTTAATGTTGGAGCATCATTACATTCTTTTTGCATGTGATTTTATCATTAATTTGTAGCAAGGAGAAAATATTTTATTCCTTTTTATTTTTAAATTTAGCCACAAATATGAATCATAGTCTCCCATGCACATCACCTCTAATGGAAATTTCACAAAAGGTTGTATTTCGAAACCTGAATTCGTATCTGCTCAGAAAAATCTTGAAAATGATCAGGATGCCAACAATTAAAGTCAAGTACGGCACAAGCACCCAAGATCAACCTGTAGTCAAGGACCTGTCCAAGGACTGTAAAGGTTAATTCATGAAATTTATGGCCAACAGCTCAGGTTTAATACTGCCTGTGTAATCATATGATACTTTTCTTCACACATGATGCTGGATTTAAAGCACAGTCAAGTGCTTCAACCGTTATGTTGAATATTTTAAAAACAAATACATTGTGAACAAATCTATAACCAATATTTCTAAAGAAATTCTGCATTTAACTCTTTTATTTTCCTATTATCAGTTGTTTAAAAAAAATTTGTTGGAGATATTCATATTTATCCAATAATATAGGCTTACAGTTTGGTAGCATGTTATGGTATTCTAAAAAGAAGCATGAAAAACTAAAATTTTCACACCAACTAAGCCAATTCAACACATAAGGTCTCAATAATGGCGTTCATTTTGAATCAATTTAGGCTTCTTTTTATATATAGTAATTTACAACAAAATATTTGGTGAAATCAGTAATAATCTTTGAAATCCAAAAGATTAAAATTTATAAAATCAACAATATGGCATGTAAAAATAAAAATATCTTCAATCACTAACAAAACTGGCAAAATAAGAAAAAGTCAAAGAAAATAAAGAAGGAAGTGCTGACTTGTGTGTAGTTAATCAACTTTAATCATTTTTAATATCTGATCATTACCTATAAATCAGAAAAGAAAAATGCAATGTATTCTCAGAAACTAAAGTTTACTGAGTGTTAGTGAATAACTAGTACCACAAAAGTGGATACTTGGTTGCTGCACAATACAGTTTCTTGTTTAGTGTTTTTCTTTTTTTTTTTTTTTTAGTTATTATTTAGTGTTTGTTTATTTGTTTTGTTGTGTAGACAAGCATATAGTCACTTTTGTATTGGCTGGATGTTCCAAAAAGGTATAAATATAAATTTGAATTATAGCAAAGAAAAATACAGCTATTTTAACTTTTCCTAAAATATATAGTTGTCTGATGTGTTGGTGTATTATATAGAAACTCTAAACTTCCAGAACTGCAAGAATCACACAGTGATGACGGTTGTTGTGAGGAATAAATGAGGTAATATATGTAAAGGACATGACTTGTATGTGATGAGCTGTCTACAAGAATATACTCAGAACCATTTCAATTCAAAAAATGAGGTACTAAACTAACCAGTGACAAATATAGTAAATTTAGTATTCGCAAACAACTGACTAGATATTTAACTTTTAAAAGAGCTTTTGCAAGCCACCATTGAGAAATTGGAATTCAACACTTTTTCTGTTCTCTTAAAAAGCAGAATTGCAAGATCATCTTCAATTTAATGGCTCAAAAGAATCAAGTTAAAACACATTGGAAAAAATGTTTATACCAATATAGGAGGGATGTTTTTAACCCTATGTATGACTCCAGCCTAATTTTATTCATAAATTTGCTATGAATTTATTGTAAAAGTTATTCTATTGACCAAGTTAAATGCTAGTTTAATAAGATCTCCATTTGTGATTGGATCTATTAATAAAACAAATTGTTTACCGTTCATGAATTTATCTGAATTTCTGAGTGTTCTTTTATGCATTACTAGGAATTATACGCATACACATACACACATAAAAACACATACACACCACAGACATAAGACCTCATTAAAAGAACTAAGACCTCATTAAAAGTTCTTTGGGAATATTAATATAAAATGAAATATAAGCCAGTTCAATGTTCTTTCCTAGTGTTGATATTCGCTGATGCTGTGTATTAGATATGACATAGATTGGTTTGAGGTGGGGCATATAATTACCCATATAAGATGTCCTTTGTATATAAACAAACAAAAACAACTATTTCAATAAAGCGAGATGAACAAACAGTGGTCTAAATATGTTGATAATTAAGCATTTTAACAAAAAACCAAATTAGGATGATACATACTTTTTGTAGCAAGTAGATTTTGAATAATTTATTGATTATTGTTTCCCAAAAAATTTTCACATGGACTTTGTTTTAGTATTTTAGTTATGATGCTTTCCATAGTAGAATCATGACTCTTAAAATATTTGTGTATATACATAGGTATTTATAATTTGTTCACTTTCTTAGGAGTTAAAAAAAAAAAAGCTTCAATTGGTTTAATTAACAATAGCCTACCTTTTCCAGTGGGTTCTTTGATATTTCATTCCCCATTTTTTTTCTTTTCGAATTTGAAAAAAAAAATGAGCTCTTAAATACGGATGGAAAATATTAATATCTTTAATATAAACTTTTACAGCAAAGGGTTATTGATATTAAATAATTTTATTAAATACTGACTCATTTTTAAAGCATGAATTCAATAGAGAAAAATATAATTTGTCTTGTCTACACTATTACAGTGGTCCTGATGCACTGTCCATATTTCCCAAGCATGCAGATGTCAAAAATAACTGCATTTCCCCCCAGTTTCAATGTTATGCCTCTGTATACTTTGGATTAATAAAAAAGAAGTACAAGGTGCCTATGGGACTTCAATTTAAAGCAAAATGAATGGCACTACAGGGCAGTAATGGGCCAGCTTATGATTCCTGTGAAATTCTGAGTCTTTCCATATGAGAAAAAATGTGGCAATTGCCTGAAAAATATAGAGCTGAATATAGGAGTGCCCAGGAGGTTCACAGGAAGAAGCTGCTTTGTATACCTATGGATATGGCCCCAGATTTCAAATGAAGTAAAAAACATGTCGATGTTTCACAGACATGTGCCTGAAGACGTCAAGCATGGAACACATGAAGCTAATTCTTAACAGATACTGAAGAACCATGTCAGTGCAGGAGATGACTTGAGTGACTTCATATTTCCTCTCATTGAAATGATGGCAGACCATGCCAAAAGTCTAGAATTCACGATTCTGTCCTGGCAGAGTTCAGTTACCTCAACCAGGGATACAAGAAGAGCCACATAAATGCAAATATATATATTTGATCTCAATAAATAATATGTGTACATATGTGTATATATACCAAATATAATGAACAATATATATTTGCCAAAAAATAAGAGTGAACTAATAGCGTCTTTGTTATTTTTAAAATAAACTATGAACTATTTCAGAAAAAAAAAAATCGAGAAGCATGGCTCAAGGGGATCAATTATCCAAACCTGAGAAAAATTCTAAATAGTGATATCCCTGAAAAGATTTTGAAACATTATGATTAGTACTTAAAAATCACTTAAGTTTTTAAAAAATTATTAAATGGTTATATGTATTCCATTTTTGTCATCAAATAGCGACATTAATAGCAGAAAACACTAAAACAGCCACCACCTCCACATACTATATCATTGCACAGTGAACAACTCTCAGTACTAAATTAATTTACATGTTTCATATAATCTTTAATTTAAAATCATTATAAGAATGTAACGCACTTTAATTTTCAACTAAATTCAGTGAGTGTGATATGAGTGATATTATAACACCAACTTCAGGGCATGGCACACAGTTGGAGGTAAAAAAAATTTTTTTTGAATAAACATTAGTTGAATCAGAGGAGTATCTATACAATAATGAGATTATATCACTGTAAATGTACATGTATTTATCTACATTTTGTACATACCATGACTCTTTATGTCACTGTACAAACACATAAAATAGGTGTAATTTTATGGGCCAAAGAGACCAACGTTAGCATATAAAAATGTATTTCCGGAAAAAAATGGCCTTATTATAATAAATTCATGTCTTTTTCATTTTGATTTTAAACTGGTTTGGAAGGGAAAATAATAGTAAAACTCTGGTTCTGTAATTTAAAATCCACTTCCACGGAGCATCCTCACTTTCTCTACAAGGGCAGAAATTCCTTTTTATTTAAACTTAAAAAAAAAAGTATGTAAAAAGTCTTCAAAAGTTTGGAGAAATAACAGAAAATTCTGATCAATGCTATTGAAAAATCTAAACTATCAGAATGCCATTAGGCTCATATAAGATTTTAACAAATGAAATGAAAAATAACAATAAGGATAACACATTTTCTGGTCGATCTGACGTTAAGCGCTAATAAAATTGGTACCATCCATATAGCCACAGCCCTTTGCTCAAGGTATAGGTGAGTCTTTTCTGTTGCCATACAGAAAATGTTATTTACAACTACTTTTACATATGTACATATTTATAAACTTATATTCAGATGTTAAAGGGCAATGCATTCTTGCCAAAAGAAATTCTTAAAGTGTCTACTAAGCGTACCATACAAAGCATTTTTATTGCTTGCCTTCAAGCATTGCATATTTTTTCATAACACTGCATACATCCCTAAACTACACAGAAGAGCTATGCTATGTTTAAATGTATAAGAAAATAGTTTATCTTCTATCTCAATGTATGAATAAAGTGCACATTTTCAGACTATTTTGAGGACAGAGAAGGTGGTATTGGAAGGGAATTCAAGAAATACATTTATTAGCTCATGTGACAATTTTATTTTATTAAGGATTATGGTTTACCTTTTGGGAGGGAATTTTTAATGTCAAGACTGTCTTCACGGCAAATTCTGTTAATAGAATGCATTTGTGACCTTGGTTTATACAATCATGCAAAGCACATAATAGAGTAACACTGAAACAAAGAAAATGAAAAAAATGAGGCAAAGGAATAGCAATTTTTGGATATTTTGCTTATTTCCATAAGGTACTCATTTTATTGATTTTATGAACATACCTATTTATGCACTATACTCAAATACTGTACAAAACTGCAAGAAATGCCACTATTTACTACTTATGTTTCTACAAAAAAACCATCGCAAGGGTGCGAGTATTGGTAAAAGCCAACTAATAACTGCTAATGTACATGTCAATCAAAAGTATTTTAGGTATGCCAAAAACTTTGAATCTAGGCATGATACACAATTGTTAAATTTTATTAGCATATTTTAGGGACATAAGAATATTTTGTAAATATTAAAAGAAAAATGAATTTTACTCATTAATAATTAGTAATTATATAAAATTAAAAATTGTGGTTTCTAATTTAGCTATGTGTATGGGTGTATGTATATGTGTGTATGTGTATGTGTGTATGTGTGTGTGTGTGTGTGTGTGTGTGTGTGTGTGTGTGTGTGTGTTTATGTTTGTGCATGTGAAATAATCCACAATCTGTCGGTGATGTTTTAAAGTTGCAGTTTAAAAATGTTCAACCCTTACCAAAACCTCTTCTGGTATACAAAGTTGTAAATTTGAGTCAGCGAAATTTAAAGTTGCAATTTACAAAAGCAGATTTACATGAATTCTTATCTGAAAGAGCTGCTTTCAAGACAGAAAAATGTGCCAATACACTGCCCTTTCCTTTATAATTCGTGGCTTCTGAGTCCTGATGAAAAGAAGCCTTAAGGCAGAATTTGCAGTAAACAGGAAAGAAGAGAATCATATAAGTGTGCATCTATAGACTGGGACACCTATGAGTTCTCATCAGTGGGAGTTTTTGGCACAATTTTCTAATCCGATATGAATGTTGCTTCACAGCAACCACACTGGATGCTTTCTCCAGTCTCCAGCACCAAGAAAATTTAGCTGATCAATTTCAATGCAACACATACCTGGAAAAGTAAGACACATTTATTGTCTTTTTTTTTTTAACTTAAAGTAGTTTCCAATGATTGAAATAAATTGTAGGATTTCAATTATTACTTTCAAATAAACTCTGAAGCTAAAAATATAATGACCATGACATTCCAATAGTTATTAAATTGTAGGCATCATTAACATCCTGTCGGGGTGACTCATAATTATTTGAGTTTGTCATGCTGTAATATGTACATGGTTATAGATACTATACAGAGTAATTAAGAGCTGATTTCAAATCTCTAGTTTTTCTTCTTAGGTGTGCTAAGCCTCCAATTATACTAGCAGGGATTCTGAGCACTCATGAAGGGAATTTAAACGGCAGACACGAGGTTCTGTTAATTAGAAGACTTCATCTATGAGTGACAGCATTATCTTCCATCATAATTAAGCAACAGTAAAAGTTACATCTATTTAAGAACTAAACCAAAAGGATCCACAAAGGGTTGTTGAGGAGTCCCATTTTCACTGCTATTAGAAGAATAGGAAATAAATCAGGTCATCTGAAATTCACTTTAAACCGGGTCCTAGGGTAAATCTTTAAAAAAGACAATGGCTCTTTTGGCATGGAGTGCTTTCTGCCAGCAGTTCCATGATTCAGCAAATGCGTGTCTCCATTAAAGTTCTACTGGTAAGCTATTATCATTATATACATACTGTACATGGTTCACAAATTAGCAGTTATTAGTCTGACTGTACATAGCAAAACAAACCAAATATAATGTTGCTATACATCCCAAAGATAACCTATGTCTAAGTTCAAGGACTGACCCCTAATACAGGTTCCCTGTTCAAATATGTAGCCCAATAAACTAAATTAAAGGTACCAAACAAAACTGGGAAAACTATTCTAGACATTCTGTCAATTCTGCTAACACTGTTGAAGGTTTTCTTGGCTTCGGCTGGCTTGTTTTCCGGTTTCTTGTTGGGTTCTGGCGTGGTTGCGCTCTTGGAGATGGTGGAGAGGACTGGATCTTTTGAAAGATTCGGGGCATAGTTGGCAACAGCTACTGCGTAAGCATTGTTCTGTATCATGACAGAGGCTTTCTCTTTTTTCTATTGAAAAACACAAAAAATTAAAAGTGAGGATTGAGCCTGCTACTTAAAATTTTCCAAACTCCTGCTCAAATTCTGAAGCAAAGTATCTTAAAGTACATCATTACTCATTAGCAAAAAGAAATTTGGGTAAATAAATCAAGGTGTTCATTAAATTCCAAAACCATATGATAAGGAAACTCCCAGAACAAAATCAGTGGTACCACCTTCCTGGAGAAACACTTTTTGTTATTTATGTAAAAAATAAAAAGAAAAATACAACTTTAATAAACAATAGAACTCATTTTTACTCTTACGAGTCACTCAAACATTTGTTAAATGAATAAGTGAATAAGTGAAATGTAGAAATATTTTTTAAAAGACAACAAATCACCTACAATGAATGATCTCATATTTTAACTTGCTAACAGGATTCCCTCACCCTTTTGTCAAAATTATACAGCAATGCCTTATTCAGATGGTGGGAAATTATAATCGCATGCATATGTCAAAGTAACAAATACTAAAAACATAGAAGAATGAACTACAAACTCTTGGAATTTTGCCTAGCTCATCCCTGTTTCACTTAATAATCTCCACTTCAATCATCACAAACACTCATTTGTCACTCATGTCATCCCTGCTTGAACTTTGTGCTCTTCCAGCCTGGTTTGAGCTTGTGCAGTCATTAGACATACTGTAGTCACAGGGATCTTTTAAAGACAGAAATTGGATCACTTAACTCCTACACTTAAATCTCTTAAGTACTATCTTATGGAAGTCAGAATAAAAACAACATTTTTTACCATGACTTTTTTTCCCTTGCTCATTACACACTAGTTCTACTAAAATACCTTCAGTTTTCAAAATGCTTCTTGTTTTGGTGCTGTTTTTGGCCATGGTAGTTTCCTGGTTCAGAATGATCCTGTCTGGAATGCCTTCTCCCCATCCTATTTTTCACTTGAGCATCTCATATTTTGGTCTCGATTGAAATGCCATTTCCTCAGGAAAACCTTTCCTAACCACTCTACCTAACGTATGTTCTTTCCCCATTCATGACCTTTGATAGAGACCTAAGTTGTTTCCATCATAGCATTTTATTTCTTAGTCATGTGGTCATTTGATTGACATCTTCCTTTCTCAGTCAATGAAGGCTGGTGCTGCTTCTGTCTTGCTCATCTTTGTAACCTCAGCCCTTAGCATGAAACCTTCCACAAGGCAGCCACATAATACATAACTGAATTGCTGAAGCCCAAAAATAAAACTAGTATTTATCTGCATTTCCATACTAGTATAAATACATCATTAGTTTCCCAAATACAAAGAAAATTGAGACAGACAGCAGTGGATTATCTAAAATAGTGAGTTGTTTAAAGAAACTACACATTTAGGGGATACTATACAGATTTAGATACTTTATACTATTCTACAAATTTAGAGGTAAATTGCCTTGAATAGAATTTTGAGTGTCAGTTATTTTAATTAAGAATGCTATTTTAATTAAGAATTCTCAAAATGCTCCAGTAAAGTAAAAAAGGAGATCTGAAAACCCAGAAGGATCTAAAAACCAGCCTGGACTATCCATCCTTCATTGGTATGGATGTTTTTCTCTCTTCCTTCCCCTGCTGGCAAGATATTCTTTCAGATCTAGCTTGAATATGAAAGGAAGGAGGAAGGATTACTATATGTAACTTAATAAAAGCTATAAAACTTATCTTTGTCAATAATGATACGTGCGGTTTCCATGTTACACACGAAGGAAAATCCTCAAATAAAGAACAGATAAGAAAATGATAGCTAACATCTTTTAAGTACTAAAATGTGTCAGGCTGAGTGTTAAGCCAAGGGTGTCATTTCTGACAACCCTCACTACTACACAGAAAGTAAATTCCATTATTAATCCAGGATATAAGCACAAAGTGAAGCCTAAAAAAGTATTGTGCCTTGACCAGTTCTCCTGCCTACCAAGTGGCTGAAAAGGCACACAAACTTACATGTGTCTGACTTCTAAACCTCTGCTTTTAAACACCATGCCATATAATTTTCTGTCTGAGGAAGCTGTTTGAAACTTTGAGGTACTTTTTTCCTAAAATATTCCTGTTGGGGTTCATATCAGTAGGTCAATTTTCAAAAACAAAACCAAAAAAGTCTTTAATTCATAATATATATAACATATAGCATTTATATTATTGCAATCAAATCTAAGTATCATTTAAAATGATATCAGATTGCACAAATAAAGAATCTTGACCTTAAGAAAGTTCCTTAACATCTCCCTTCTTCAGCTTCTAGCTTAACAAAAGAGAGATAATGACACCAAAGTCATACTGAATTGTTGTTGTAAATAAATGAACTAATGCATATCCTAACCACACAGAGAAACATATATTCTCTTAGTGGAGTGACAATCGTAACTATTATAAGCTAGACTATGATTACCGGTGTACAAGATAAGATATAAAGGTAACATAATATACTATGTCTTTGAAAGAAGAAGACATAAACATTGTGTTGGGAAGACTCAAGGAAGGTTTTATGGAGGTGGGACATTTAAGTGTGATTAGGAATTATGTTGTAGGATTTAGACATGTAGACAAAGAAACTTAAAATGTAAATGTCTCCTGTTGCAAATGTCTTCTGATTCTACAGAAAAAAACTATGAGCTAATTTTAACCAACGCTTTCCTTCTCCCCACTTGAATATCCTTCAGTTGCACATACATGCACAGGTAAAAAATGTTTAACAAACTCTAGAGTATACAAACTAACTAAGCAGAACAAATACTCTGAGAAAGCCGACCAGATAGTGGCTATACATAACCAGAACGGCTGTAGCAGCATGTGTCAGCCAAATATCAGCCCTGAATATTGTATATTGGCATTTTTTGTTTCATTCTAACACTGTGAACTCCACAAGAAGTGATATTAAAAATCATTCCAATGCATGCTTGTATTGACTTGGCCATAAAGAACAAAATTAGTCTTATTTTTTCCTTCCTTGTTTAAAGTACAACTTCAATCTCTGCATATAAATATAAACTTCAGTGAAGGACTCAGCACTTAACAAGCTAACAGTTTTAGCTTCAAAATGCTCCCTTGGAACTTGGAAATGTTACCATTTTCAGGACTAACAGTGAGCAAAGTACAACAGCCATAAGTACTACTTTTAGTTCAAAACCCAGTGGTTGGCACCTGTAATTTCTTTCCAATTCATTGAATGAAGGGCAGAATGCTATGATGCTGCATCTTCCCAATTCATAGCCAAAACATAGTTAAACTTTTTTGGCTCAGAATTTTACAAAGACTTGTTTTAAAGGAGAAAACAGCTCCCCTTGGCTCATTTGAAAATTAGAAACATAAATCTATATAGTAATAGAGACTTTCTGTTTAAAATTAAAATCATGATACAGAGCAAAATATTATTGAATTAATAGCTGACTTGCAATTCTAAACCCTTCTAAAGCAGAATCTACAGATAAAATCCACATCATGCATTTATCATTGTTCTCTTATAAAACACGGATTTGCTTAGTGACAGCACTAAAAAATAGCTACACACTTCTAAACCATCACTAGATGCTACCTGTTCCTATTTACTCCCAGCTTCTACTAAAAAGACCTATGTTGTAATAAATTGCATTATAGAGACCTTTTTGAATATCATACAGGCCATCAGCAGGTTTAATACTTGGTCACATGACTTTGAATCCTGCAGATTAAATTTTCCTTTATTTAATATAACTCTCAGTTTACACTAAGACCGTTGAAGAGACACAATGAAATCTGTTGTTGCATTAACTGTTCAAAACAGTACTCACTACTATGAAGGAAATTTTTGTATTAGTCAAGTCTTTTTTTTTTTTTTTACTTTGAGAACTAGAAAAGTTCAGATAATTCAGATAATTTCTATTACCTAAATTTCTGTAGCCTAATCCAATACCGTACTTCTGTGTTAAGGCACTTAGGCTGCTTCATATAATTTGAAGAATAAAGTCAGGTATAGCCAAAAATATACACAGATACAGAATGAGTTTCTGAACCTTTAAAAAAAAAGGTTAAAAGTTGAATGTATGACTGATACGACAACACTCCGGAATTCTTTTTCCTTTTTTTTTTTTTTTTTTTTTTTTTTGAGTTTGGGGTCTCACTCTGTCGCCCAGGCTGGAGTGCAGTGGCATGTTCACGGTCACCCCAGGGTCGACCTGCTAGGCTCCAGTGATCCTTCCGCCTCAGCCTTCCAAGTAGCCGGAACTACAGGCGCGTGCTACCACGCCCTGCTAATTTTTGATTTACCTCAGAGACAAGGTCTCGCCATGTTGCGCAGGCTGGTCTTGAACCCGCGGGCTCAGGCAATCTACTCACCTCTGCCTCTCAAAGTGCTGGGATTACAGGCTGAGCCACCGAGCCCGGTCTGGAATTCTTAACTATTATCTTTCACTAAACTTATGCCCCTACACGTCCCATAGGTAATTTAAACATACACAAAATATCCAGAAGCACACTCTGCTTCCATGTGTTATCACTTTCTGTCCAAATCTCTACTCCCTAACCTGTGAGTGGCACCACAATTCTGTTTGGAACTGGTAATTAACCTCACATTGGTTCTCAGGTCAGAAACACGGTACCCCCATATACCAGGCTAACGCTGACTCAGTCCCGAGTCACATCTACTGAGATATCACTTCCTTTAGACTGTATTTAGCCCTTCCAGGCCCTTCTGTATCACCCTGGTGCTTGCCTCTATAATGACATGTGGATGTATTTTTTTTTTACATCTCTTTCTCCACCCCCCCCCCTAAATTTAGTTGCAAGCTCCTTGAAGGCACAGATGATATAATATGGAGCTCCTAGCATAGTCCCTGGCTCAGAGCAGGCTCAAAAATATTTGCTTTATGAGAAATGAATCGCATGCACTAGAATGCTTACTATGACAAAAATGTAACTATAACATATAAAGTAGCACATAATATACCTTATAGACTATATATAATAAATACTTTATTATATTGATAGAAACAGAATTCAATATCTTATTCTATAATTCTATTATGTAATTATCCTGCAAATCCTCAATTTTACAGATGTGGAAGACTGGTAACTACACATGTGGAAAACTGGTAATTAATAAAATGAGCTCAACTAAAAAAAAAACTTATGATTTGAGACTCATACAAGAGTGGTAAGGATGGGACTTACAACCAAAATCAATAAATAATGTATTTTCATACACTAACTGGGTGCAAAAAAAAAGTAAGCTATATTGTTATATAGTTTGCTGATAGTTAAGCTGTCACTGAAGTGGAATGAAAAGGGAATACAACTCACACTAATTGATATTCTATTTTTTGAATGATGTTTCAGAGGTTTAAGGATATTTTGACTGTATTAGTTTAATGGAGCCTCTGGATATATATTTAAAATGTCAAGTCTGGAAACTCCCCATTTACAGACAGCAAAATGTCTTACACCGTGATGTCAAAACAATCTTGGCTTCCTCTAAGTAGTAGAGAAGATAATTTGATAGCAACTTGAGCCAATTTTCTAGCTAACATGTAAACATCTATTAGTGAAGTGACCTGGCATATGAATGAAAATAACAATTGCATGGTCCCAAAGTTGGAAATAATCTCAGGGACTGTTCCTTAAAATAAGGAAATTGGGCTCTCATATTGAACATTTTTGGAGAAAAATCCAAGTCTCCAAAATGCAAATCTATGCTTTTTCTACCAAACCATGTTGCCTTTTTACAGTCATTGTGGCTACTAGTAAGCCCATTACTTGTAAAATAACAATGTGCTCCCTGGTCACATAATGCTATTGTTAATTGTCTGCTAACCATCCTGACTGAGAAAAGTGATACTTACAGAAGATTGTTTGGAGGTTAAACAGTCCATCCACTTCTCTAAGAACTCTAAAGTCTTTTCTTGGATTAAATTGGGCCATGAGAAAGCTACATACTTGGACCATATTAGCTTAGATCCTTGAAGAATTGCTTTCACTGAGTTGTATGTTAATGTAATGCCTTCAGCTTTTATTGAAGGGGACTACAAGAAACATCAATATGAAATTCATTATTGCGTTTATTGGGAAAAATTTGATATAACTTGCTACAGTACCCAGCTTTTCCTAATATAAAACCCAAATGATATATATTTTTAAGTGACTTCAGTGTAAGGAAAAGCTTCTCTCTGAGAAAAATGCGCATTTCCATTTTATTGGTCAAATAAAAATAACTCTTCCTTCCCCAGTGTGTTACTTTGATCACCAAGAAGCTCAGAAGTTGAAGCTCAACTACTACAATTATGAATGGCAGCTAACGTGCTGGCCAAAAGTGGAGCTATTTGAGTCTATTTTCCTTTCATCCTGACATCCTACTTTTATTTCTATTTTATTAATTATAATTAAAGTGCACGCATTCTTTCAGTAAACTGCCTGAAATTCTTTTGGAACAAGATGAGATGTTAAAGATACAAATAGATGAATAAGTGCACTTGAAAATGTGATGATTTCTATTAATAAAATAGAATGACCAACTCTCATTTCTATGTGATGGACAATGGCAGCGTCCATCACAGCTTTAAGTAACTTATTATGAAGTGTTTCCTACACTTTTCTTAGACAATTTAGATTGACTCAGATTAAGAAACAAAAGCAATCTCAACGAATTTAAATATATATAATATATTATATATACTATACAATATATATTTTTCAATTTATCTTTTAATTTTAATTTAATTAATTATGTTTTTATATAACTCAATAAGTCATGTGCCAGATGAAGGTACAACAATACATAAGGCAAAACAATTATCCACTCTGATGCCCTAACACAGTGTTAGAAATATATTTATTTACAATAAAATTATAACTTAATTTGATAGTGTAAAAAGAACTTGTGTCAAGTGGTTTGAAAATGCAATTTGGAGGTCATGGAGTCAATTTCATTATTCTGCAATGTTTTGAGATTAAGGTCAGATAATTTTTTTCTTTTTTTAAGATAAATCTTAAGGAATAGGCAGGAGTCAGTTAGGGAAGAAAGAAGAGGTATTATTGCAAGAGGAGTCAGCATGTTTAATGTGGTGAAGCTGTGAAGAAGTTTAGATGTTTGGAGAAATGACTGTGGCTTGTAATGGTTAAAAGAAGAAGGCAAACACGAGCTTGGGATCTATCTTCAAATGTGCATGCATCACTTATTAGATGTGTGATCCTGACCAAGTAAGTTTACTTGACCAACTCTCATTTCTAAAGCAGAGATATCCCCAGGCACATAGTAAGTTTGCAATAACAAGAAAGTATTCTTGATATTCATCATGTACACAAGAATACAAGAAGACTATACACTTGGACCGTATTAGCTTTGCTCCTTGAAGAGTTGTCTTTAATAGTTCATTAGAGAACTGAAGAGTTAAATGGTCTGATTTATGTTTTAGAAGGATAACTGATAGACTAGAGATAGGGAGCAATAGATAAGCTATTAAAAACTGAGAGGCAGTGAAGATACAGTCTAAGACATATCGGAAAGAAGATTAGATATAATTTAATGTCTGGTTAGATGTTGAGAGATACTTCCAATTTATTGCCATGTAAGATTAAGTTGTGCCATTCACTGAGGTACCAGTTACTGATGAATCATTAGGTATAGGCAGTGGAAAGATATAAAATCACTTTAGGAGGTTGCCTTTTGTATGCTTGTCTATTTTTCTAATCTTTTTAAAAAAGATATACAGAGATGTTATATTAAGATAAAAACATCTAGGGAATAGGTTGATATAAGATCCTGAAAGTTAAAAGGAAGATGTGGGTTACAGCTATAAATAATGACCCAGAACAGTAAGATAAAGCCATAGGTTGTAGATTTGGATTTGGTAACACCTCATTAGTTCATATCATATTTACTGAGCACCAAATATATGCAAGACACTGTGCAAAGGAACAGGAATACATGATTTTTTTTAAAAAGATTGCTGTTATGTTCAGTGAAGGAGTTCAGAAATTGGAAATGCAAACTATGACCAGGGCTCTAATGTAAAACAGTAGAGTACTCTACAAACTTATGATGGGGACCTAATCGTTTCTGGCGGCAGAGAGGAAAGGCTCAGAAATTTTGTGAGATATTGGTATTTGTGCTGGGGATGAATAGATAGATTGATTTGGGTTGGCAAATGGGGAGATAATGTGATCACTGCTGCAGATATTCATGCAAACATTGTGAGTAAAACCCTTAAGAGAAAACACACAGTGAATGGGGAAAACAAAAACAACATAAAAGAAAGCCGAATTGACAGTCTTTCAGGATAAACAAGAACAGATGCCAGAGAGGCTGGGTCCACTCTGAACTCTGGCAAGGAATCTCAGAGGATAGAATGAATAGTGGCAGCTGCCAGGATGTGAGAAAAGAAAGCTGATTTTCTGAGGCCAGATTTAAGGAGGAATAAGAGAGAAATTTTTGCTGAGTTGGGCCTGAAATAGGATTGTAAAGCATTACAGTAGGGAGGTTTAATGGGGATCCGTCGAGAAAAATAGGAAAATTATTATCAAATCCAAAAACATGGAGGTTTTTGGTGCCCTTCAGTAACAAGACAGTAAATGGAAAGGGAATCAGATTGTAATGGGTTGAGAATTGAATTGAAAATGATAAGATAACACTGTAAGCAACACTTTCAAAAATCTTGAATGTAGAAATCTGAGGAAAGGGAAAGCAGTGAAGTAGGATCTGGAAAGAGTTTTGTGTTTGCCTTTATGGTAAATTAAGCACCTTAAACATCTCTCTAAGCCATAAGGAAAGAGGCCATTGAAAAGAAAAAAGATGTCGCTGAAGAAATAAGATTTAAAAAAAATGACAAATGGAACAAGTTTCAGAAAGAAAGAAGAGATCAAGAGCTAGAGTAAAAGAATTTGTCCTGTGCAAAAGGTAGAACACTGGGTATCAAGGAAGTTTCCAGAAGATCCTGGTGTTGCATAAATAGATACTTTTGCAAATGTAAGGGCATACACATTTGGAGTTAGAGCAAATCGATCCAGCACTTCATTTTTAGAATGGTAAGGTTTTGTTGCACAGTTTCACAACTGAGGCTCAGATTAGTATAAAGTCCTGATCATAGAGGCAAAGTAAGCTTTGTCATCTAGTATAGGGCTCCAAAGTAGCTTGAATATAAATAAGTATATTTATTTATTTGCAAAACCTTACGTTAAATGTCATCAGAGCACAATCTGCATGGAAGTTATAGATTGTGCAGTCTGCATGCAAGCATGTTAACTATATATTTTTTCAAACATATAATATTAATATGTGTCTTTGAATATGCTCTTCGGATTGACAGATAATTTAACTGCATTTACTCATGTTTACTCTAGACCAAAGGAGAGGACTTCCATCAGTCTGGTTAGTCAGAAAAAATACAAAAACTGCCTGTGCTTAAAAACTCTGCATTTTAAGAAAATCAGTATTTTCCAATTAAAAATTAAATCTAAGGAATACTAAAGTATAAGTAGATTACACTGACATGCTACTTTTGGGCACCCTTCTTGGTTTCCTTTACATTCTAAGGACATTATTAGTTCTGAAGTACATTTATACAACATCTCTCAAAATTCATTTTAATCATGAAATTGGATAGAGTAACCATTGATACATTTACCATTGTAAGTTTTTTTTAAACCTTTCCATGAAGGCAGAGTCTTCTCATTCGTATCATATTGTCAAATTTCAGATCAGAAACTCATTTATTTTTGTATTCAACAGATTATTTCTGAAGTGCCTACTGAGAGTCAGACACTGTGCTAGGCACTCTAACTATGGAAAAGTGAATGAGAACAAGCACAATGCCTGATACATTTTTCTCTTTAACTAAATCATAAAAACTAAAACAGCATAAACAATGTTGATTGTTTTCCTGAAAAAAAGGTGGGAACATCAGTGACTTCAATATAGATTTCTCCTGGCTATGTGTGATTTGACATAGGGGTAGACTAAACTCTAGCATTTGTCAGCAATAGGTGATTGTTTTTAGAATGTATTATCAAGAACTTGTATTTTTGCATTCATAGCAATTTCTATTTCCCAAGTTCAGAATTGACAAGGCATATCATTTGATACGCCAAATGATAATATGCCAACTAGATTTGTACTCTCTAATATTAAAAATAACACATCTACAAATTTCTATATGGGAATTCATACCACAAAACCTTTATTTTTTTGACATATTTACAAAGAACTAACATTTTATCTTCCAAAAACATTAGTATGAAAATGCATGGGTAACCAATGTAGCTTTAAAGAAAACGTAATTGCATGAATACAATGGAAAAGCAGTATTCTATACAGACAATGATCAACATTGAAAAATAATCAAGGCCAGGCTCGGAGGCTCAACCCATAATACCAGCACTTTGGGAGGCAGAGACGATTGAATTGCCTGAGCCCACAGGTTTGAGACCAGCCTGGGTAACTTGGTGAGGCCTCATCTCTACAATAAATAAAAAATTAGCTGGGCGTGGTAGCGCGTGCCCTTAGTTCCAGCTACTTGGAAGGCTGAGGCCGAGTGAGACTCCTGGGCATCGGAGTGAGACTCTAACTCAATAAATATAAATAAATAAACAAAATGCTGAAACAGTCCAGAAGATAAGCATAGAAAATTGATCAGATTCCTTCTAATATTTATCTATCTATTGGCCTTGTTAGTATGAAAAACACAATTTATAAAATGAAATAAACCTGTAATTTTCTTAAAACTTCTATGGCTTAAAAATTTTTTAAAAAGAGAAAGACTTTTAAACTCTAACATTCACTGCCTTTATGTTTAAACTACAATATGGCCAATAGAAATGAAAATATATATATATAATTAATGACTGAAAGATAAATCAAATCGGAAAGTATGTTATTCTCAGTTTAATAGAAAAAGAATTCTGGTGGGTATAACATTAAAAGAAATCCTCTAAATACAACTTTTCACTGTTGTTAAGAATATTTTAAATATCATTGTGCTATATCCAAAGCCTCCTCTTAAGGCAAATAAATAATAATTTATAGAATATGAAAGGAAACAGCTGTTATATCAATGCACAAAATTCCCGCTAGCTTCAGCATTCAAAACCTAAAAATGAACTCCAATAACCTTAAAAGAAGTTAATCTTAAAAAACAAATAACTTGTCCCTTTTAGACTGTATTAGCAATTCAAAATTCCTAGGCATTCTAGCACCAACATATTTATTCCACACAAAATGGAAGACATAAAAATGCTACCTGGTGTTTTAAAATCAAGAAACAGAGATGGGGATAGGTGAAGAGTGTTCAACCCATTGATAGAGCCTGGAATTCTAAAGCAGGTAAGTCAATTTCCACTTTCTTTCTCCAATCTCTTTATTATAAAGCAGTGTGGTATTTAAAAGCATAACCTTAACAGCCAGAAGGACAGATCTGGGTTCAAGTATACTTATGAACCAGTTGTTTGAGCTTGAGCAAGTAAATGATTTTACTAAGTTCTGGCGTCTTTGTCAGAAAAAAAAGAGAGAATTTAGGAAACTCTAGCTATAAGGATGCCATAAAGACAATATGAGAGAGCAAATGTAAAAACCTTAGCACAGTGCCTGGCACACAGAGCTCAACAGATGCCAGGGAGTGGTTTTGATGGAAGTATTTCTACTACAAGCACTCCTAAAGGATTTCAGGCAAGAACCCTTTAAAAGAAATTGATATGATTCTAATTCATATATGTACATGCATGTTCTTAATGGCAATTTTTAGACATATCTGTTACAGGCTGAATTTATAAGGGGATTTTCTTAGTGATGTTAAGAAGGAAACTCTCACTCACCTTGTCATTTACTACACTCTTCCCATCCCAAGCCCATCCTCTTTTGGTGAAGTAATTAACAGTTGCAAATTCAATTAGAGCAGAGAACACAAATGCATAACAAACAGCAATAAACCAGTCCATGGCAGTTGCATATGCCACTTTGGGGAGAGAATTCCGAGCACTGATGCTTAGAGTTGTCATTGTTAGAACAGTTGTCACTCCTGCAAAAGAAAAGACATGAACCAAAACATCCATAGGTATTAGCAGAACAGCACAGAAAGCAGGGTTTTTCCCTCCACCACTCCCAAAACTTTTGCCATTTTTATTCACTAAAAATTAAAAAAAATACTGGATGACAGTGTAAAGTTAATTATCTTAAATGGCTATTATATTTCTTGAAGTAATGACTCTGAAAATGCTTTCAGTTTTCATTTATGTCCTGTATGAATCACTTTTCTTTTCAAGTACTATTGAGGTTAAAAAAGACTAGGGATGCTGAAGTAGAATTACTTATGAGAACCAAGCACTTTAAATTGACTCACTGCCAATTAACATTATTTTTTTAAAGATTCTGTAAAAGCCTTATGTTAATTTGTTTGTCATTTATTTGACTCATGCTAAGCAATGGACCAATCACCCACACCAGTGAGCACAATGGAACTATGATTAAGAAATTCTTTATTCGAGTCTGGTTACGTAAGCATGAAATTAATACTGGATTGCCAAGCATGGCGAGGACATAATTTCTTTCATAATATAGCTTAGAATCTATAGAATATAAGTCAAGCCACTAAATACAAAACATAATATAAATCATAATTTCTTAAAAAATAATAACTTTGTAGGTTTAATAATAAACAAGTTTCTTTTTATGGATAGCTTTTTGCCAGTAGTTAGGGAAGTCAAAATAATTAAGATAAAAAAGAAGGCAACAATTAAGGAGGCAAGTTGCACCATCAGTCCTTAAAATGGTTATAATCACCTGTTTTATCAGAGATCCAACAGCTATATGAACAGGAAATACATTAAATTCAAAGAAAAAATGAAAATGTTAAATAAGTGCTCATTCGTATTTTGAAATTTTTTTGCATTTTTTTTTACTTTCTTTAAGATAAAGCAGTTTTTTCTCCTTTAGAATAGAGCTAGGAATTCAAATAGCAATAATTCTATTTAATCATGACTGACTGCATCTAGAAATATGATGGTAGTAGTGGAAATAAAAGGTTAAAAGTAAATTAAGTTCACCTGCTGCTGAGCTATTATGAAAAAACACAGAAATAACTGTGCTTACATGCCTTAAACTAGAGAAGTTTTAGACTAAGATGGTTTCTTTCTGAGATTTTTGTACAAAAGAATAAAAATTCAAAGTAGATATACATATGCATATATATGTATGTGTATTATATATATGATATACACATAATACAGAAAATAAAAATATCAAATCAATGTATGAAAATATATTGATCCTCACCAGCATCAAGGAAAGACAAACAAAGAAATACTGAGATACTTGTTTAAAACAGTGTTATCACCTAAATGTTAGCAAAACTTTAGAAGATGAATACTCTAATTTTGATAAGGATGTGGGACAATGAATATTCTCTTTGATAGTGATTGCAAATCAGTGTTGTAGCTAACCCAAAGTCATGAAGATTTTGAGTTATGTTGTCCTCTGAGTTTTAGAATTTCAGTTTTTGCACCTGGGTCTTTACTTCATTTCAAGTTCATTTTTGTGTATAGTGTTAGGTAAATATCCAAATTCATTCTTTTGCACATAGATACCCAGTTGTTTCAGCATCATCTGTTGAAAAGACTTTTGGTTCCTCATTAAATAATCTTGGAAACTTTGTTCAGAATAAATTGACCATAGTTATGTGGATTTGTTTCTGGACTTTCATACCCTTGATCTATATATCTATTCTTATGCAAATTTCACATCATTTTGATGACCATAGCTTTAGAGTAAGCTCTTATATCAAGAAGCTTGAGTCCTTTCTTATTTGTATTCAACTTTCTTATTCTTCTTCAGGACTGATTGGTTGATTCAGGGTCCCCTACATTTCCATTTGATGTTACAATCAGTTTGCTCTTTTTGGAAATAGGGTCACTGGAATTTTGATAGGTATTGCATTAAATTTGAAGATTGTGTTGGATAGGAATGCTATAACCATATTGTCTTTCCATCTTGAACAAAAAATATCTTTCCACTAGGTAGATAGATATGTGAATAGAAAGATAGATACATCTATATAATAAATGTTTTCATTTATTTAGAGTTTCTTTCATTTCATTCAGCAACATTCTGTAGTTATCCATGGAAAAGGCTTTCATTCCCTTGGTTAAATTTATTTACAGATACTTTATTTGTTTCAATGCTAATGTAAATGAAATTGTTTTCTTCACTTCCTGTTTTGATTGTTCATTGATGGCATACAGAAACACAACTGCTTTTTACATGTTAATTTTGTGCCCTGCAGTTTTTTGTTGAATTTAATAGCTCTAATTTTTTTTTTTTGCATTTTTCTTTTGTAGATATGGGGGTCTCATTACGTTGACCATGCTGGTCTCAAACTCCTTTCAAGCAATTCTCCTCAATCTCCCAAAGCACTAGAATTTCAGGGATAATCCACTGTGCTCAACTTCAGCTCTAATAATCTTTATGTGGTTTCCTGAGGGTCTTCTATAAATAAGATCATGTCATCTGCAAACACAGATCATTTTACTTCTTCCTCTCCAGTTTTCATACCTATTATTTATCTTTCTTGTCTTGTTACCTTGGGAAGAACTTGCAATATAATGCTGAATAAAATTGTTGAGAGCATCTGTATCTTGTTACTAATAATAGGGAAAAATCACCTATAAGTATAATTAATGTTAGTTGTGGGCTTTTCTTACATGCCCTTTATCAGGTAGGAGAAATTCTCTTCTATTGTTGAATTTTTATCACAAAAGAGTATTGGATTTTGTCAAATGTTTTTGTTTCTATTTTTTTTTTTTTTTTTTTTTG